>NC_042968.1:43022538-43117673 GCF_901001165.1 Salmo trutta
CCTTGTCCCTGACCCCCTGTCTGCATTAGTCCTGCCTTGTCCCTGACCACCTGTCTGCATTAGTCCTGCCTTGTCCCTGACTTCCTGTCTGCATTAGTACTGCCTTGTACCTGACTGCCTGTCTGCATTAGTCCTGCCTTGTCCCTGACCTCCTGTCAGCATTAGTCCTGCCTTGTCCCCGACTCCCTGTCTGCATTAGTCCTGCCTTGTCCCTGACCTCCTGTCTGCATTAGTCCTGCCTTGTCCCCGACTCCCTGTCTGCATTAGTCCTGCCTTGTTCCTGACTCCCTGTCTGCATTAGTCCTGCCTTGTCCCTGACCTCCTGTCTGCATTAGTCCTACCTTGTCACTGACTTCCTGTCTGCATTAGTCCTACCTTGTCCCTGACCCCCTGTCTGCATTAGTCCTACCTAGTCCCTGACTCCCTGTCTGCATTAGTCCTGCCTTGTACCTGACTCCCTGTCTGCATTAGTCCTGCCTTGTCCCTGACCTCCTGTCTGCATTAGTGCTGCCTTGTCCCTGACCCCCTGTCTGCATTAGTCCTGCCTTGTCCCTGACCCCCTGTCTGCATTAGTCCTGCCTTGTCCCTGACCCCATGTCTGCATTAGTCCTGCCTTGTTCCTGACTCCCTGTCTGCATTAGTCCTGCCTTGTCCCTGACCTCCTGTCTGCATTAGTCCTACCTTGTCACTGACTTCCTGTCTGCATTAGTCCTACCTTGTCCCTGACCCCCTGTCTGCATTAGTCCTACCTAGTCCCTGACTCCCTGTCTGCATTAGTCCTGCCTTGTACCTGACTCCCTGTCTGCATTAGTCCTGCCTTGTCCCTGACCTCCTGTCTGCATTAGTGCTGCCTTGTCCCTGACCCCCTGTCTGCATTAGTCCTGCCTTGTCCCTGACCCCCTGTCTGCATTAGTCCTGCCTTGTCCCTGACCCCATGTCTGCATTAGTCCTGCCTTGTCCCTGACTCCCTGTCTGCATTAGTCCTGCCTAGTCCCTGATGCCCTGTCTGCATTAGTCCTGCCTTGTCCCTGACCCCCTGTCTGCATTAGTCCTACCTAGTCCCTGACTCCCTGTCTGCATTAGTCCTACCTAGTCCCTGACTCCCTGTCTGCATTAGTCCTGCCTTGTCCCTGACCTCCTGTCTGCATTAGTCCTGCCTTGTCCCTGACTCCCTGTCTGCATTAGTCCTGCCTTGTCCCTGACCTCCTGTCTGCATTAGTCCTGCCTTGTACCTGACTGCCTGTCTGCATTAGTCCTGCCTTGTCCCTGACCCCCTGTCTGCATTAGTCCTGCCTTGTCCCTGACCACCTGTCTGCATTAGTCCTGCCTTGTCCCTGACTTCCTGTCTGCATTAGTACTGCCTTGTACCTGACTGCCTGTCTGCATTAGTCCTGCCTTGTCCCTGACCTCCTGTCAGCATTAGTCCTGCCTTGTCCCCGACTCCCTGTCTGCATTAGTCCTGCCTTGTCCCTGACCTCTTGTCTGCATTAGTCCTGCCTTGTCCCCGACTCCCTGTCTGCATTAGTCCTGCCTTGTTCCTGACTCCCTGTCTGCATTAGTCCTGCCTTGTCCCTGACCTCCTGTCTGCATTAGTCCTACCTTGTCACTGACTTCCTGTCTGCATTAGTCCTACCTTGTCCCTGACCCCCTGTCTGCATTAGTCCTACCTAGTCCCTGACCTCCTGTCTGCATTAGTCCTGCCTTGTCCCTGACCCGCTGTCTGCATTAGTCCTGCCTTGTCCCTGACCCCCTGTCTGCATTAGTCCTGCCTTGTCCCTGACTCCCTGTCTGCATTAGTCCTGCCTTGTCCCTGACTTCCTGTCTGCATTAGTCCTGCCTTGTCCCTGACTCCCTGTCTGCATTAGTCCTGCCTTGTCCCTGACCTCCTGTCTGCATTAGTCCTGCCTTGTCCCTGACTCCCTGTCTGCATTAGTCCTGCCTTGTCCCTGACCTCCTGTCTGCATTAGTCCTGCCTTGTCCCTGACCCCCTGTCTGCATTAGTCCTACCTTGTCCCTGACTCCCTGTCTGCATTAGTCCTGCCTTGTCCCTGACCTCCTGTCTGCATTAGTCCTGCCAGTCTGCAGGTGACCTGCCAGCATTAGTCCTGCCTTGTCCCTGACCCCCTATCTGCATTAGTCCTGCCAGTCTGCAGGAGACCTGCCTGCATTAGTCCTGCCTTGTCCCTGACTCCCTGTCTGCATTAGTCCTGCCAGTCTGCAGGAGACCTGCCTACATTAGTCCTGCCAGTCTGCAGGAGACCTGTCTGCATTAGTCCTGCCAGTCTGCAGGAGACCTGTCTGCATTAGTCCTGCCAGTCTGCAGGAGACCTGCCTGCATTAGTCCTGCCAGTCTGCAGGAGCCCTGTCTGCATTAGTCCTGCCAGTCTGCAGGAGCCCTGTCTGCATTAGTCCTGCCAGTCTTCAGAAGGCCTGCCTAGCCTTGTCCCTGACTACCTGTCTGCATTAGTCCTGCCAGTCTGCAGGAGACCTGCCTGCATTAGTCCTGCCTTGTCCCTGACTCCCTGTCTGCATTAGTCCTGCCAGTCTGCAGGAGACCTGCCTGCATTAGTCCTGCCAGTCTGCAGGAGACCTGTCTGCATTAGTCCTGCCAGTCTGCAGGAGACCTGTCTGCATTAGTCCTGCCAGTCTGCAGGAGACCTGCCTGCATTAGTCCTGCCAGTCTGCAGGAGCCCTGTCTGCATTAGTCCTGCCAGTCTGCAGGAGACCTGCCTGCATTAGTCCTGCCAGTCTGCAGGAGCCCTGTCTGCATTAGTCCTGCCAGTCTGCAGGAACCCTGTCTGCATTAGTCCTGCCAGTCTTCAGAAGGCCTGCCTAGCCTAGTCCCTGTTCCCCGCCTGTGTTGGCTGCAAACCTGGGTTCAAACAGTATTCGTTCTCTTTCAAGTCCTATTTGAACCCTGAGGTCTGGTTGTATCAGCCAGCGTAGCGGGAGCTTGTCCCCCTGCCCTGGCCTGGCAGGAGGGGAACAAACTAATTGCCAGACGGTCTTTTAGGCCCTCAGCCCCTACAGGGCTCTGCTGTTCTGGTTCAGGCTGGCAGAATGAGACCACGCTGTGATCCAACAATAGAACAGACTCTGTCCCTAATGGCATCCTGTCCACTATGTTGTGCACTGCTATTGATCAGGGTGTGTGTGTGTGTGTGTGTGTGTGTGTGTGTGTGTGTGTGTGTGTGTGTGTGTGTGTGTGTGTGTGTGTGTGTGTGTGTGTGTGTGTGTGGTGCACTACATAGGGAATAGTTAGCCATTTGAGATACAAGCAGAACCTTATTGTCATACTGCAACAGGAAGGAAAGCGACAGATGGACTGATCACGTGACTCACCATGACCCCTGACACCTGGCTCTACACTCTCTTCCATGATGACTCACCATAACCCCTGACCCCTGGCTCTACACTCTCTTCCATGGTGACTCACCATAACCCCTGACCCCTGGCTCTACACCTTCTTCCATGGTGACTCACCATAACCCCTGACCCCTGGCTCTACACTCTCTTCCATGATGACTCACCATAACCCCTGACCCCTGGCTCTACACTCTCTTCCATGGTGACTCACCATAACCCCTGACCCCTGGCTCTACACCTTCTTCCATGGTGACTCACCATGACCCCTGACCCCTGGCTCTACACTCTCTTCCATGGTGACTCATCATGACCCCTGACCCCTGGCTCTACACTCTCTTCCATGATGACTCACCATGACCCCTGACCCCTGGCTCTACACTCTCTTCCATGGTGACTCATCATGACCCCTGACCCCTGGCTCTACACTCTCTTCCATGATGACTCACCATGACCCCTGACCCCTGGCTCTACACTCTCTTCCATGGTGACTCACCATAACCCCTGACCCCTGGCTCTACACTCTCTTCCATGGTGACTCACCATGACCCCTGACCCCTGGCTCTATACTCTCTTCCATGGTGACTCACCCTGACCCCTGGCTCTACACTCTCTTCCATGATGACTCACCATGACCCCTGACCCCTGGCTCTACACTCTCTTCTATGGTGACTCACCATAACCCCTGACCCCTGGCTCTACACTCTCTTCCATGGTGACTCACCATAACCCCTGACCCCTGGCTCTACACCTTCTTCCATGGTGACTCACCATAACCCCTGACCCCTGGCTCTACACTCTCTTCCATGATGACTCACCATAACCCCTGACCCCTGGCTCTACACTCTCTTCCATGGTGACTCACCATAACCCCTGACCCCTGGCTCTACACCTTCTTCCATGATGACTCACCATGACCCCTGACCCCTGGCTCTACACTCTCTTCCATGGTGACTCACCATAACCCCTGACCCCTGGCTCTACACTCTCTTCCATGGTGACTCACCATGACCCCTGACCCCTGGCTCTATACTCTCTTCCATGGTGACTCACCCTGACCCCTGGCTCTACACTCTCTTCCATGATGACTCACCATGACCCCTGACCCCTGGCTCTACACTCTCTTCCATGGTGACTCACCATGACCCCTGACCCCTGGCTCTACACTCTCTTCCATGATGACTCACCATAACCCCTGACCCCTGGCTCTACACTCTCTTCCATGATGACTCACCATAACCCCTGACCCCTGGCTCTACACTCTCTTCCATGGTGACTCACCATGACCCCTGACCCCTGGCTCTACACTCTCTTTCATGGTGACTCACCATGACCCCTGACCCCTGGCTCTACACTCTCTTCCATGGTGACTCACCATAACCCCTGACCCCTGGCTCTACACTGTCTTCCATGGTGACTCACTCTGACCCCTGACCCCTGGCTCTACACTGTCTTCCATGATGACTCACCATAACCCCTGACCCCCAGCTAGGAGCTACACCTAGACATGGCATGATAATATGGCTAGTATGTCATGTTCACACATGCTGTTGAACACAGACAACAACAAAAAAACAGTCCCCTTTCCCTTTCACTGTTCGTGTGTCCCAAAAGGCACCATATATTTCCTAAATAGTGCACTACTTTTGACCAAGGCCCAGCGTGCACTACGTAGGGAAAATGATGCCATTTGTGACGTAGCCTGTGGCCTAATGAGCTCTCAGCAGCAGGAAACGGTGGGCTTGTCAATGGAGAGGGCCGGCCGTGAAGAGAGACACCTGTGGTGTTTACTGGTCCACCTCTTCCTGCTTCACCACAGGGTCTGAGTGGTGTTTACTGGTCCACCTCTTCCTGCTTCACCACAGGGTCTGAGTGGTGTTTACTGGTCCACCTCTTTCTGCTTCACCACAGAGTCTGAGTGGTGTTTACTGGTCCACCTCTTTCTGCTTCACCACAGGGTCTGAGTGGTGTTTATTGGTCCACCTCTTTCTGCTTCACCACAGAGTCTGAGTGGTGTTTACTGGTCCACCTCTTTCTGCTTCACCACAGGATCTGAGTGGTGTTTACTGGTCCACCTCTTTCTGCTTCAACACAGACTCTGAGTGGTGTTTACTGGTCCACCTCTTTCTGCTTCACCACAGGGTCTGAGTGGTGTTCACTGGTCCACCTCTTTCTGCTTCACCACAGGGTCTGAGTGGTGTTTACTGGTCCACCTCTTTCTGCTTCACCACAGGATCTGAGTGGTGTTTACTGGTCCACCTCTTTTCTGCTTCAACACAGACTCTGAGTGGTGTTTACTGGTCCACCTCTTTCTGCTTCACCACAGGGTCTGAGTGGTGTTCACTGGTCCACCTCTTTCTGCTTCACCACAGAGTCTGAGTGGTGTTTACTGGTCCACCTCTTTCTGCTTCACCACAGGATCTGAGTGGTGTTTACTGGTCCACCTCTTTCTGCTTCAACACAGACTCTGAGTGGTGTTTACTGGTCCACCTCTTTCTGCTTCACCACAGGGTCTGAGTGGTGTTCACTGGTCCACCTCTTTCTGCTTCACCACAGGGTCTGAGTGGTGTTTACTGGTCCACCTCTTTCTGCTTCACCACAGGATCTGAGTGGTGTTTACTGGTCCACCTCTTTTCTGCTTCAACACAGACTCTGAGTGGTGTTTACTGGTCCACCTCTTTCTGCTTCACCACAGGGTCTGAGTGGTGTTCACTGGTCCACCTCTTTCTGCTTCACCACAGGGTCTGAGTGGTGTTTACTGGTCCACCTCTTTCTGCTTCACCATAGAGTCTGAGTGGTGTTTACTGGTCCACCTCTTTCTGCTTCACCACAGAGTCTGAGTGGTTTCTATCAAGGTAAACTGTGTCGTGGTTTCATTGAATTAAAGCAGACTTAATTCTGCATGCACCATTGTTAAACTTCAAACTTTATTGTTGTTTAAATTGAAAATTGCCCCCTTTTAACCAGGCTTGGTAAATTGATGTTCTAAAAGAAAGAAAATCATTGTGGTAACTTATAACTCATAATCAAACAATCCTCTTTCTTAAAAAGTATTTTATGGATCTGTAGTGGAAAATAATGTGCCAAGAAAACGATGTTGTTATTGTTTTGATCAAACACATGTCATGTTGTTAAGAGGATAGGACCAGACAGGATCTACCTGAGCAGAGCACATGTCATGTTGTTTAGAGGACAGGACCAGACAGGATCTACCTGAGCAGAGCACATGTCATGTTGTTTAGAGGACAGGACCAGACAGGATCTACCTGAGCAGAGCACATGTCATGTTGTTAAGAGGACAGGACCAGACAGGATCTACCTGAGCAGAGCACATGTCATGTTGTTTAGAGGACAGGACCAGACAAGATCTACCTGAGCAGAGCACATGTCATGTTGTTTAGAGCACAGGACCAGACAGGATCTACCTGAGCAGAGCACATGTCATGTTGTTTAGAGGACAGGACCAGACAGGATCTACCTGAGCAGAGCACATGTCATTTTGTTTAGAGGACAGGACCAGACAGGATCTACCTGAGCAGAGCACATGTCATGTTGTTTAGAGGACAGGACCAGACAGGATCTACCTGAGCAGAGCACATGTCATGTTGTTTAGAGCACAGGACCAGACAGGATCTACCTGAGCAGAGCACATGTCATTTTGTTTAGAGGACAGGACCAGACAGGATCTACCTGAGCAGAGCACATGTCATGTTGTTTAGAGGACAGGACCAGACAGGATCTACCTGAGCAGAGCACATGTCATGTTGTTTAGAGGATAGGACCAGACAGGATCTACCTGAGCAGAGCACATGTCATGTTGTTAAGAGGACAGGACCAGACAGGATCTACCTGATCAGAACACATGTCATGTTGTTTAGAGCACAGGACCAGACAGGATCTACCTGAGCAGAGCACATGTCATGTTGTTAAGAGGACAGGACCAGACAGGATCTACCTGAACAGAGCACATGTCATGTTGTTTAGAGCACAGGACCAGACAGGATCTACCTGAGCAGAGCACATGTCATGTTGTTTAGAGGATAGGACCAGACAGGATCTACCTGAGCAGAGCACATGTCATGTTGTTAAGAGGACAGGACCAGACAGGATCTACCTGATCAGAGCACATGTCATGTTGTTTAGAGCACAGGACCAGACAGGATCTACCTGAGCAGAGCACATGTCATGTTCTTTAGAGGATAGGACCAGACAGGATCTACCTGATCAGAACACATGTCATGTTGTTTAGAGCACAGGACCAGACAGGATCTACCTGAGCAGAGCACATGTCATGTTGTTAAGAGGACAGGACCAGACAGGATCTACCTGATCAGAGCACATGTCATGTTGTTTAGAGCACAGGACCAGACAGGATCTACCTGAGCAGAGCACATGTCATGTTGTTTAGAGGATAGGACCAGACAGGATCTACCTGAGCAGAGCACATGTCATGTTGTTAAGAGGACAGGACCAGACAGGATCTACCTGATCAGAGCACATGTCATGTTGTTTAGAGCACAGGACCAGACAGGATCTACCTGAGCAGAGCACATGTCATGTTCTTTAGAGGATAGGACCAGACAGGATCTACCTGAGCAGAGCACGTCATGTTGTTAAGAGGACAGGACCAGACAGGATCTACCTGATCAGAGCACATGTCCCTTTACCCTTCCAGTCTCCAAAGTTCTCTTTCTGGAGTGGTATAAATTCCCCCAAAATTAAGTTAAAAAAATATATTTTTTGTTGTTGTTGTTGTTGTTATAAACGTTCTCATCTGTGCTTCAGAACCAAAACGTTGCGCGTCTTGATTGTTGACCAGTCATCAGCATTGGCGCGTAAAGGTGGTAGGGGTTAGGTTTAGGGTATGGATGTCCCAAGGATCCCGAATAGCACTAACCTATCCAAATTAGTAACCAGAAATAACTTGTTTCTTTTCTTCCAGTTTTGCCTGGCTAAAACAGAGTAGACCTCCGTTTACCATCGTGCCTTCCATCCAATCCTATAACCTCCGCTAGAAGTAGCCTGCGCCGTGTGATTCTGCTGGTTCTGGACTACAGAGAAGTGACGTGACATATCCCTAGTTGATTCTGCTGGTTCTGGACTCCAGAGAAGTGACGTGACATATCCCTAGTTGATTCTGCTGGTTCTGGACTACAGAGAAGTGACGTGACATATCCCTAGTTGATTCTGCTGGTTCTGGACTCCAGAGAAGTAATGTGACATATCCCTAGTTGATTCTGCTGGTTCTGGACTCCAGAGAAGTGACGTGATATATCCCTAGTTAATTCTGCTGGTTCTGGACTCCAGAGAAGTGACGTGACATATTCCTAGTTGATTCTGCTGGTTCTGGACTACAGAGAAGTGACGTGACATATCCCTAGTTGATTCTGCTGGTTCTGGACTCCAGAGAAGTGACGTGACATATCCCTAGTTGATTCTGCTGGTTCTGGACTACAGAGAAGTGACGTGACATATCCCTAGTTGATTCTGCTGGTTCTGGACTCCAGAGAAGTGACGTGACATATCCCTAGTTGATTCTGCTGGTTCTGGACTACAGAGAAGTGACGTGACATATCCCTAGTTGATTCTGCTGGTTCTGGACTACAGAGAAGTGACGTGACATATCCCTAGTTGATTCTGCTGGTTCTGGACTCCAGAGAAGTGACGTGACATATCCCTAGTTGATTCTGCTGGTTCTGGACTACAGAGAAGTGACGTGACATATCCCTAGTTGATTCTGCTGGTTCTGGACTCCAGAGAAGTGACGTGACATATCCCTAGTTGATTCTGCTGGTTCTGGACTACAGAGAAGTGACGTGACATATCCCTAGTTGATTCTGCTGGTTGTGGACTATAGAGAAGTAATGTGACATATCCCTAGTTGATTCTGCTGGTTCTGGACTATAGAGAAGTGATGTGACATATCCCTAGTTGATTCTGCTGGTTCTGGACTATAGAGAAGTGATGTGACATATCCCTAGTTGATTCTGCTGGTTCTGGACTACAGAGAAGTGACGTGACATATCCCTAGTTGATTCTGCTGGTTCTGGACTCCAGAGAAGTAACGTGACATATTCCTAGTTGATTCTGCTGGTTCTGGACTCCAGAGAAGTAATGTGACATATTCCTAGTTGATTCTGCTGGTTCTGGACTACAGAGAAGTAATGTGACATATCCCTAGTTGATTCTGCTGGTTCTGGACTCCAGAGAAGTAATGTGATATATCCCTAGTTGATTCTGCTGGTTCTGGACTATAGAGAAGTAATGTGACATATCCCTAGTTGATTCTGCTGGTTCTGGACTATAGAGAAGTGATGTGACATATCCCTAGTTAATTCTGCTGGTTCTTCATTTTTTAACACTCCTTTTTGAGGGTCGCGGATCAAAAATGTTTTTAACCACTAGGATACATGATAGTGGCAAAACATGGAGTTGGGTTGATATAGTCATGGTAGGATACAGTATTTCTTACAATCTTCTAGTTTGACTGGAATTGTGTTGGTCCAGTTCTAAAATAGTTTAGCTGAATACTTTCCTCATCAAATTGGGCTGATTTCACCTCTTCTTCTCAGAATTGATCAACCAGCCCGTTACCACAGTTGCAGGAAAAAAACAGTTTCAGGGTGCCCTTTTTGGTATTTTTTGTTTGAGCACATGACCCCCCCCCCCCAAAAGGGTTTGTGTACGGCTCTGTAGTTACGCCTGCTGCTAAAAGAGCTGCTCAACTAATTAACCATGGTAATTTCAACATAACTATGACTGACAGCAGCCCTATTCAGAAGAATGTGAATATAGAAGACTCTGTAGAAGATAACAGAGGACATGTATCCATCTGTAAACCCTCACAGAGACACGTTTCACATCCATCTGTCAAATAAATCAACTAGAGCCTTTTGTTGTTGTTGTTGTTTCATTCAGATGTTTATTTTGGAATTTATTGTGTTTTACGACTAATGCCTGTCGTGTCCATTAACTGTCGATCAATGGGTTTCGCTCTTTTCATGTAGAAAATGTATTTGCTTGTCAGCTGAAAGTAAATGTAGCTATCAATCACAAAGCCTAAAGACCATTAGAGGACCAAAAACACAAGGTCTCTGGTCGCTCTCTGGAAAGCTCGTTAATTGTCAAAGGATATTTTGGTCATCCTGGGTGAAAGACAGTCAGAGCCACTCACAAACAACGATCATGTGTTTTGAGACATGATCGGGGTGGCAGGTAGACTAGTGGTTAGAGTGTTGGACTAGTAACCAAAAGGTTGCAAGATCAAATCACTGAGCTGACATGGTACTAATCTGTCGTTCTCCCCCTGAACAAGGCAGTTAACCCACTGTTCCTAGGCCGTCATTGAAAATAAGAAATTGCTCTTAGCTGACTTTAAATAAAGGTGAAATGTGTTTTGAGAAAGAATTAAGGGTTTATGACCACTTGTTTCCAGGTAGACGTCACCTTGACTTCCAATGGACGTTGGGTGGCTTCCACAGTGTTGCTATACACCTACAGTGCTGCTTGAAAGTATGTGAACCCTACAGTGCTGGTCATTATGTTGCTATAAAATATTAAAATAAACATAAAATCCTTATCTAAACCCCAATTCGTAATAAAGACATTTCAAGTAAATGACAGAAACAAAAAATATGATATATTTTCATTGTTTATTTATCAAAAGTGGTATATTAAACTCAGATTTGATGTGTGCAAAAATATGTGAACCCCTTCAGTCAATAGCTTGTGGTAGCTCCATTAGCAGCGATAACTTGGAATAAACGTCTCTTATAGCCAGTAATCAGTCTCCGAGATTTGTTTTGAGGGATTTTTGCCCACTCTTTGTTACAGAACTCAGCCAATTGAGTGAGGTTTGAGGGGTGTCTGGCATGAACTGCCTGCTTCAGGTCCTGCCACAGCATCTCCATTGGATTTAGGTCAGGACTTTGACAATCCAAAACACAAATCTTCTTTCTCCTGAGCCATTCTTTGGTAGATTTGCTTGAATGCTTTGTGTACATTTACATTTTAGCAGACACTCTTATCCAGAATGACTTACAGTAGTGAATGCATACATTTCATACATTTTTTTTTTTCTGTACTGGTCCCCCGTGGGAAACAAACCCACAAGCCTGGCGTTGCAACACCATGCTCTACCAACTGAGCCACCCGGGACCATGTGTCATTGTCTTGTTGGAAGACCCATTTTCGGCCCAGCTTTAGCTCCTTGACTGTTGGCCTGACGTTCTGAATCTCCTGGTATACTTTAGAATTCATGGTTCCCTTAATAAGGATCCGCCCCTTTTTTTAAATTTTCGCCTAAAATGACATACACAAATCTAACTGCCTGTAGCTCAGGCCCTGAAGCAAGGATATGCATATTCTTGGTACCATTTGAAACACTTTGTCGTTTGTGGAAATGTGAATGGAATGGAGGAGAATATAACACAATAGATCTGGTAAAAGATAATACAAAGAAAAAACCAACCGTTCTTTTTTTCTTTTTTTACCGTCATCTTTGAAATGCAAGAGAAAGGCCGTAATGTATTATTCCAGCCCAGGTGCAATTTAGATTTTGGCCACCAGATGGCAGCAGTGTATGTGCAACGTTTTAGACTGATCCAACAAACCATTGCATTTCTGTTCATTTCTGTTCAAAGTTTTGTATCAAGACTGCTCAAATGTGCCTAATTTGTTTATTCAAAATTGTGCACTCTCCTCAAACAATAGCATCGTATTCTTTCACTGTAATAGCTACTGTAAATTGGACCGTGCAGTTAGATTAACAAGAATTTAAGCTTTCTGCCAATATCAGATATGTCTATGTCCTGGGAAATGTTCTTGTCACTTACAACCTCATGCTAATCGTATTAGCCTACGTTAGCTCAACCGTCCTGTGGACGGGACACCGATCCCGAAGTTAATGTGGAGTCGTCCAGATCCAGAGGAGGAAAAGCAGCCCCAGATCTTGACATTCCCACCACCATGGTAGACTGTTGGGATAAGGTCACTTTGGTGGTAGGCAGTGTTGGGTTTTCTGTTATTTTGGTGGTAGGCAGTGTTGGGTTTTCTGTTATTTTGGTGGTAGGCAGCGTTGGGTTTTCTGTTATTTTGGTGGTAGGCAGCATTGGGTTTTCTGTTATTTTGGTGGTAGGCAGCATTGGGTTTTCTGTTATTTTGGTGGTAGGCAGCGTTGGGTTTTCTGTTATTTTGGTGGTAGGCAGCGTTGGGTTTTCTGTTATTTTGGTAGTAGGCAGCGTTGGGTTTTCTGTTATTTTGGTGGTAGGCAGCGTTGGGTTTTCTGTTATTTTGGTGGTAGGCAGCATTGGGTTTTCTGTTATTTTGGTGGTAGGCAGTGTTGGGTTTTCTGTTATTTTGGTGGTAGGCAGCGTTGGGTTTTCTGTTATTTTGGTGGTAGGCAGCGTTGGGTTTTCTGTTATTTTGGTGGTAGGCAGCGTTGGGTTTTCTGTTATTTTGGTGGTAGGCAGCGTTGGGTTTTCTGTTATTTTGGTGGTAGGCAGCGTTGGGTTTTCTGTTATTTTGGTGGTAGGCAGCGTTGGGTTTTCTGTTATTTTGGTGGTAGGCAGCGTTGGGTTTTCTGTTATTTTTGTGGTAGGCAGGCAGCGTTGGGTTTTCGCCAAACATAGCGGTGTTGATTGTGACCAAAAAGGTCAATTTTGGACATGATGCATGGTCCAGAGAATGGACTTCAGTTTCTTCAGGTTTGTCCAGGTGGTTTCTGACAAAGTTAAGATGGACAGTTTGGTTCTTTTTTGACAGAAGTGCCTTCTTCCCTAGTAACCCTACCATGAATGGCATTTTGATTCAGTGTTCTCCTTATTGTTGAAGCATGCAGTTACCTGAGACGTAGCAAGGGAGGTCTGCAAATCTCTAGATGTTATGTTTGGGTTGGCTTTAACCTGATTTATTATTGTTCTTGTGGCTCTTGGGGATATTTTGGATGGGCTTCCACTTCTAGGCCGAGTTGCTGTCATGTTAAAGGCTCTCCATTTGTAAAGTATTTGCCTCACAGTGGACTGACTGATGGAGCTCAAATCATTTTGAGATGATTTTCTAGCCTTCTCCCAGACTGATGTGTTCTCACTACCCTCGTCCTGATGTCCTCGACCATCTCCTTCCTCTCTGCATGGTGTCCTTTACATTCCCCTGGATGGGTAAACACTAAACTGAGCAGGTTTCTGATCTCTCTATTATCAGAGTCCCGCCCAAACTCTTTTCTTAACCATCTCTCCTTTGATTGGTTCATTTGGTACCCAATTATTGACCCACCTGATTCTACCTAACTACTTGATTTAACCCAATGCAACTTGAGGTTCACTTATTTTTGTACCTGCACTAATTCCTTGTTTTAAAGTTGTTTTCCTTCTAGACGCATGATTTCTCCTACACTAACATATGGTATTGGTAAATAGAAACCTGTTATGTCAGATTAAAAAGACTGGATCTGAATAAATGAAGATTTCACGTTAAAAAAAACAATGTTTAAAAAAATGTGTAATTGCACAAGGGGTTCGTTCACATACTTTCCATCAGCACTGTATGTAGTTCCAGATCTGTACACACTGAAGGGGTCGGGGCTTGGCAGAATGGATACGAGGGTGGACTGGACTTTCATCTCCTTTATAGCCACTCAGTTAGACCATACATACAAGGATCACAGTTCCAGTCTGTGATATAACTGTAACTGAGATTTCAGCATTGATAAATTCCCAAACAACTATTACAGCTGGTACGCCCACCCACTAAGCCTAGACACACTCTCCAGCTACTGATCTCTATGAAGTCTCAGCGCCTGTGGGTGTTCCAGAGAGTTCCAAGCAGTGACACGGTGTGTAATTGACTTAAACCATCTGATTACTCTACCAGGCTCTACTGCCTGTCTACAGCTCCAGGTGCAGCTAGCTACCAGGTTTGTTTCCAAAATGGCATCCTATTCCACCCTATGGGTCCTGGTTAAAAGTAGTGCACTATGTAGGGGAAAGGATGCCATTTGGGAAGCATTGTCTACAGCTCTGGGTGCAGCTAGCTACACTGTACCACCCATGGGAGGAAGCATTAATAGCAGAGCAACAGCTGAAATGTGGCATTTTCCTTATATAAGAGACTTGTTTTATTAAGTTTTTATCTGAAATTGCAGTAAAAGGTAGTTACTCTGAAATTGATGCCAAACCATCCAAAATCACATTTGATTTGAACCTTAAAAGGGATGGTTCACCCAAATGACACATTGGTTTCCTGACCCTGTAAGCAGTCTATGGACAAGGTATGACAGCAGTCCATGCTTTGGTTTAGTTTCCCTGGCACTGTTTCCACATGCTAACGTTTTTAGCATTTGTGGCACAAATCCCATTCAAGTCATGGGACCGATATTAGCATTTTTCAAACATCAAATTCAAATCATCTATGAGTGACTTTGTTGAGCTTCAGTATCAATTTCACATACTTTCAGATGATTTGGACCTGATGCACGGAAAAATGCTAATATCGGTCCCATGACTCGAATGGGATTTGTGCCACAAATGCTAAAAATGTTAGCATGTGGAAACAGTGCCAGGGAAACTAAACCAAAGCATGGACTGCTGTCATACCTTGTCCATAGACTGCTTACAGGGTCAGGAAACCAATATGACATGTTGTCATTTGGGTGAACTATCCCTTCAATGGATATTTTCTAACACTGCCCAGTGAATTAACAACTTTTTCAGTCGCAATTTTTTTTCCCCTGTAATGATTTGCAAGATATTGATGAAAATGAAGCATGGTTTATTCTTGGGGCGGTAGCGTAGCCTAGTGGTTAGAGCGTTGGACTAGTAACAGAAAGGTTGCAAGATCGAATCCCCGAGCTGACAAGGTACATATCGGTCATTCTGCCCCTGAACAAGGCAGTTTACCCACTAGGCCATCATTGAAAATAAGAATTTGTTCTTAACTGACTTGCCTAGTTAAATAAAGGTAAAAAAAAGAAAATCTAAGGTTAGCAAGCCTACTTTAATTTAGTATAATGTGAATTGAAAAGTTTATGTATATATTATGTCAATTGAACATTTCTCCCAATACCTCTACTTCAACTCTCTTCAAATGTTGTCCCAATACCTCTACTTCAACTCTCTTCAAATGTTGTCCCAATACCTCTACTTCAACTCTCTTCAAATGTTGTCCCAATACCTCTACTTCTTCAATAAGCTTTACCTCTCACTCTATACAATTCTGTTAATCTCTTTGCCTCCTGAACACCCCCAAACCCAGACCCTCTCTAACCCCAGACCCTCAGACCCTCTCTAATCCCGGACCCTCTCTAACCTCAGACCCTCTCTAACCCCAGACCCTCTCTAACCTCAGACCCTCTCTAACCCCAGACCCTCTCTAACCCCGGACCCACTCTAACCCCAGACCCTCTCTAACCCCGGACCCTCTCTAACCTCGATCCCTCTCTAACCCCGGACCCTCTCTAACCTCAAACACTCTCTAACCCCGGGCCCTCTCTTACCTCGGACCCTCTCTTACCTCGAACCCTCAGACCCTCTCTAACCCCAGACCCTCACTAACCCCAGACCCTCTCTAACCCCGGAACCCTCTCTAACCTCACCCTCTCTAACCCTGGACCCTCAGACCCTCTCTAACCCCAGACCCTCTCTGACCCCAGACCCTCTCTGACCCCAGACCCTCTCTAACCTCAGATCCTCTCTGACCCCAGACCCTCTCTGACCCCAGACCTTCTCTGACCTCAGACCCTCTCTAACCCCAGACCCTCTCTAACCCCGGACCCTCAGACCCTCTCTAACCCCAGACCCTCTCTAACCCCAGACCCTCTCTGACCCCAGACCCTCTCTAACCTCAGACCCTCTCTAACCCCAGACCCTCTCTAAATTTCAGACCCCTGGTTAGCAGCCCTATTACAGTAGATACATTTCTGACTCTGTGTTGGTTTGAAAAGGGATTCCCTCACCAATAGGTTTCAGCTGTCTTTGTGATGGCTGAATGTAGACTACAAGCTGCAGTATGCTGGTGAGAGGAGGCCAGGACAGGAAAGACTATTTCACAAACCCAGTAAGGACACTTCCAACCCCTCGTTGCTGTTATTCCATGTTATTACCTGATGTCATTACTATAGTACAGACACATATGAAGTAGGGTGAGACTAATAAGAAACATATCAGAATAGTAGCCTATTGGTCTTCAGGCATTATGGCATTATGGTTTGCAATATACAGTTAATACATAGTCTAGTGGTTAGAGTGTTGGGACAGTAACCAGCAGGTAGCCAAGTGGTTAGAGTGTTGGGACAGTAACCAGCAGGTAGTCTAGTGGTTAGAGCGTTGGGCCGGTAACCAGCAGGTAGCCTAGTGGTTAGAGCGTTGGGCCGGTAACCAGCAGGTAGCCTAGTGGTTAGAGCGTTGGGCCAGTAACCAGCAGGTAGCCTAGTGGTTAGAGCGTTGGGCCGGTAACCAGCAGATAGTCTAGAGGTTAGAGCGTTGGGCCGGTAACCAGCAGGTAGCCTAGTGGTTAGAGCGTTGGGACAGTAACCAGCAGGTAGCCTAGTGGTTAGAGCGTTGGGCCGGTAACCAGCAGGTAGACTAGTGGTTAGAGCGTTGGGCCGGTAACCAGCAGGTAGACTAGTGGTTAGAGCGTTGGACCGGTAACCAGCAGGTAGCCTAGTGGTTAGAGTGTTGGGCCAGTAACCAGCAGGTAGCCTAGTGGTTAGAGCGTTGGGACAGTAACCAGCAGGTAGCCTAGTGGTTAGAGCGTTGGGCCGGTAACCAGCAGGTAGACTAGTGGTTAGAGCGTTGGGCCGGTAACCAGCAGGTAGACTAGTGGTTAGAGCGTTGGACCGGTAACCAGCAGGTAGCCTAGTGGTTAGAGTGTTGGGCCAGTAACCAGCAGGTAGCCTAGTGGTTAGAGCGTTGGGACAGTAACCAGCAGGTAGCCTAGTGGTTAGAGCGTTGGAACAGTAACCAGCAGGTAGCCTAGTGGTTAGAGCGTTGGGCCAGTAACCAGCAGGTAGTCTAGTGGTTAGAGTGTTGGGCCAGTAACCAGCAGGTAGCCTAGTGGTTAGAGTGTTGGGCCGGTAACCAGCAGGTAGCCTAGTGGTTAGAGCGTTGGGCCGGTAACCAGCAGGTAGCATAGTGGTTAGAGCGTTGGGCCGGTAACCAGCAGGTAGCCTAGTGGTTAGAGCGTTGGGCCAGTAACCAGCAGGTAGCCTACTGGTTAGAGCGTTGGGCCAGTAACCAGCAGGTAGTCTAGTGGTTAGAGCGTTGGGCCGGTAACCAGCAGGTAGCCTAGTGGTTAGAGCGTTGGGACGGTAATCAGCAGGTAGACTAGTGGTTAGAGCGTTGGGCCGGTAACCAGCAGGTAGCCTAGTGGTTAGAGCGTTGGGCCGGTAACCAGCAGGTAGCCTAGTGGTTAGAGCGTTGGGACAGTAACCAGCAGGTAGCCTAGTGGTTAGAGCGTTGGGCCGGTAACCAGCAGGTAGCCTAGTGGTTAGAACGTTGGGACAGTAACCAGCAGGTAGCCTAGTGGTTAGAGCGTTGGGTCAGTAACCAGCAGGTAGCCTAGTGGTTAGAGCGTTGGGCAGGTAGCTTAGTGGTTAGAGCGTTGGGTCAGTAACCAGCAGGTAGCCTAGTGGTTAGAGCGTTGGAACAGTAACCAGCAGGTAGCCTAGTGGTTTGAGCGTTGGGCCAGTAACCAGCAGGTAGTCTAGTGGTTAGAGCGTTGGGCTAGTAACCAGCAGGTAGTTTAGTGGTTAGAGTGTTGGGCCAGTAACCAGCAGGTAGCCTAGTGGTTAGAGCGTTGGGTCAGTAACCCGAAAGGTTGCTTGATCAAATCCCCGATCTGACAAAGTAAAAATCTGTCCTTCTGCCCCTGAACAAGACAGTTAACCCACTGTTCCGAGGCTGTCATTGTAAATAAGATGTTTTTCTTAACTGACTTGCCTAGTTAAAAAAATAAATAACAAACAGACACATTTAGTCGTACATTAGCCTACTTTCAAAATTGATGGAAGCCGAACAAAAACTTCCCGAGATTCTGGGAGAGAGAGAACGTTCAGCACTGAATAAAAACATTTTGGTTGCTTGAGCCTATCAATTTCAGAAGCTAATGTGTCCATACTGTTTTGATGTAAAAATAACAAAAATGAAAATACTTGAATAAATTGCGTGGGATACAAAGTCACAGTTAAATGCAAATACAATTTCGAATCCCTCCGTGACATTTTCGATAAGAACAGAATGTGGGACTGAATTGGAGAGAGCGCCTCAAACTTACCCTTTATAGAACCGAGAGAAGTGGGATATGTTTCCCAAAGCTTTTAAAGAACACGAACCAGTAGATATATCCAAAATGTTATGACACTGTCCTTGGGAATCACTAATAACCCTGATAAATCCAATACCACGGGCGGAGCAACAGCGTTCAGCTCAGTTCAGTGCTCATTCTTCACTGAGAGGTTGTCTCTGTGGTTGAAGTGTCCGTCCCCGGTTCCACACGCGCAGCGCTTCACCTCGAAGGTGGGGTAGAGTAGCTGACGCTCACATCCCCCATTAAAAACTACGATTGTTAACATTTCAAATAATAGGGCTTTTTCTACGAGACAGCTTCAACTCAACTACTATTTTGATTGGCATTCGTTGCAGTAGAACCTAAATCATGCGTAATAACTTTTCACAACGTTTGTTCTTGGTAGCCTATAGTACACAATAACATTTCATCCATTTGTGATATTTTTCTTTCATGTGGATGTTCTAAGGTCCAGCACACATGGCTACTCAAGAGACAGGAGGGTATTTACGACACCATATACCCTCTCTCGCTGTTGTTTTCCTCCTTTCAGATCATGACTCTTGGTTTAACCTTCCCCTCCCTCTATTCTCACCCCTGAGTCTAAGCAATAAAACACCCTTTCATATTATTCAATTCAATTACAATTTAAGGAGTTTTATTGTCATGGGAAACATATGTTAACATTGCCAAAGCAAGTGAAATAGATAATAAACAAAAGGGAAATAAACAATAAAACATTAACAGTAAACATTACACTCACAGAAGTTCCAGAAGAATACAGACATTTCAAATGTCATATTATGTCTATATGCAGTGTTGTAATGATGTGCAAATAGTTAATGTACAAAAGGGGAAATAAATAAGCATAAATATGGGTTGTATTTACAATGGTGTTTGTTCTTCACTAGTTGCCCTTTTCTTGTGGCAACAGGTCACACATCTTGCTGCTGTGATGTCACACTGTGGTATTTCACCCAGTAGACATGGGAGTTTATCAAAATTGGATTTGTTTTCGAATTCTTTGTGGATCTGTGTAATCTGAGGGAAATATGTGTCTCTAATATGGTCATACATTTGGCAGGAGGTTAGGAAGTGCAGCCCAGTTTACACCTCATTTTGTCACATGTGCTGAATACAACAGGTGTAGTAGACCTTACATTTACATTACATTTACATTTAAGTCATTTAGCAGACGCTCTTATCCAGAGCGACTTACAAATTGGTGCATTCACCTATAATATCCAGTAGAACAACCACTTTACAATAGTGCATCTAAATCTTTTAAAGGGGGGGGGGGGGTTAGAAGGATTACTTTATCCTATCCCAGGTATTCCTTAAAGAGGTGGGGTTTCAGGTGTCTCCGGAAGGTGGTGATTGACTCCGCTGTCCTGGCATCGTGAGGGAGCTTGTTCCACCATTGGGGTGCCAGAGCAGCGAACAGTTTTGACTGGGCTGAGCGGGAACTGTGCTTCCTCAGAGGTAGGGAGGCGAGCAGGCCAGAGGTGGATGAACGCAGTGCCCTTGTTTGGGTGTAGGGCCTGATCAGAGCCTGAAGGTACGGAGGTGCCGTTCCCCTCACAGCTCCGTAGGCAAGCACCATGGTCTTGTAGCGGATGCGAGCTTCAACTGGAAGCCAGTGGAGAGAGCGGAGGAGCGGGGTGACGTGAGAGAACTTGGGAAGGTTGAACACCAGACGGGCTGCGGCGTTCTGGATGAGTTGTAGGGGTTTGATGGCACAGGCAGGGAGCCCAGCCAACAGCGAGTTGCAGTAATCCAGACGGGAGATGACAAGTGCCTGGATTAGGACCTGCGCCGCTTCCTGTGTGAGGCAGGGTCGTACTCTGCGAATGTTGTAGAGCATGAACCTACAGGATCGGGTCACCGCCTTGATGTTAGTGGAGAACGACAGGGTGTTGTCCAGGATCACGCCAAGGTTCTTAGCACTCTGGGAGGAGGTCACAAGAGAGTTGTCAACCGTGATGGCGAGATCATGGAACGGGCAGTCCTTCCCCGGGAGGAAGAGCAGCTCCGTCTTGCCGAGGTTCAGCTTGAGGTGGTGATCCGTCATCCACACTGATATGTCTGCCAGACATGCAGAGATGCGATTCGCCACCTGGTTGTCAGAAGGGGGAAAGGAGAAGATTAATTGTGTGTCGTCTGCATAGCAATGATAGGAGAGACCGTGTGAGGATATGACAGAGCCAAGTGACTTGGTGTATAGCGAGAATAGGAGAGGGCCTAGAACAGAGCCCTGGGGGACACCAGTGGTGAGAGCACGTGGTGCGGAGACTGATTCTCGCCACGCCACCTGGTAGGAGCGACCTGTCAGGTAGGACGCAATCCAAGCGTGGGCCGCGCCGGAGATGCCCAGCTCGGAGAGGGTGGAGAGGAGGATCTGATGGTTCACAGTATCAAAGGCAGCAGATAGGTCTAGAAGGATGAGAGCAGAGGAGAGAGAGTTAGCTTTAGCAGTGCGGAGAGCCTCCGTGACACAGAGAAGAGCAGTCTCAGTTGAATGCCCAGTCTTGAAACCTGACTGATTAGGATCAAGAAGGTCGTTCTGAGAGAGATAGCAGGAGAGCTGGCCAAGGACGGCACGTTCAAGAGTTTTGGAGAGAAAAGAAAGAAGGGATACTGGTCTGTAGTTGTTGACATCGGAGGGATCGAGTGTAGGTTTTTTCAGAAGGGGTGCAACTCTCGCTCTCTTGAAGACGGAAGGGACGTAGCCAGCGGTCAAGGATGAGTTGATGAGCGAGGTGAGAAGGTCTCCGGAAATGGTCTGGAGAAGAGAGGAGGGGATAGGGTCAAGTGGGCAGGTTGTTGGGCGGCCGGCCGTCACAAGACGCGAGATTTCATCTGGAGAGAGAGGGGAGAAAGAGGTCAAAGCACAGGGTAGGGCAGTGTGAGCAGGACCAGCGGTGTCGCTTGACTTAGCAAACGAGGATCGGATGTCGTCAACCTTCTTTTCAAAATGGTTGACGAAGTCATCCGCAGTGAGGGAGGAGGGGGGGGAGGGGGAGGGGGATTCAGGAGGGAGGAGAAGGTAGCAAAAAGCTTCTTAGGGTTAGAGGCAGATGCTTGGAATTTAGAGTGGTAGAAAGTGGCTTTAGCAGCAGAGACAGAAGAGGAAAATGTAGAGAGGAGGGAGTGAAAGGATGCCAGGTCCGCAGGGAGGCGAGTTTTCCTCCATTTCCGCTCGGCTGCCCGGAGCCCTGTTCTGTGAGCTCGCAGTGAGTCGTCGAGCCACGGAGCAGGAGGGGAGGACCGAGCCGGCCTGGAGGATAGGGGACAGAGAAAATCAAAGGATGCAGAGAGGGAGGAGAGGAGGGTTGAGGAGGCAGAATCAGGAGATAGGTTGGAGAAGGTTTGAGCAGAGGGAAGAGATGATAGGATGGAAGAGGAGAGAGTAGCGGGAGAGAGAGAGCGAAGGTTGGGACGGCGCAATACCACCCAAGTAGGGGCAGAGTGAGAAGTTTTTGATGAGAGCGAGAGGGAAAAGGATACAAGGTAGTGGTCGGAGACTTGGAGGGGAGTTGCAATGAGATTAGTGGAAGAACAGCATCTAGTAAAGATGAGGTCAAGCATATTGCCTGCCTTGTGAGTAGGGGGGGAAGGTGAGAGGGTGAGGTCAAAAGAGGAGAGGAGTGGAAAGAAGGAGGCAGAGAGGAATGAGTCAAAGGTAGACGTGGGGAGGTTAAAGTCACCCAGAACTGTGAGAGGTGAGCCATCCTCAGGAAAGGAACTTATCAAGGCGTCAAGCTCATTGATGAACTCTCCAAGGGAACCTGGAGGGCGATAAATGATGAGGATGTTAAGCTTGAAAGGGCTGGTAACTGTGACAGCATGGAATTCAAATGAGGAGATAGACAGATGGGTCAGGGGAGAAAGAGAGAATGTCCACTTGGGAGAGATGAGGATTCCAGTGCCACCACCCCGCTGGCTCGATGCTCTAGGGGTATGCGAGAACACGTGGGCAGACGAGGAGAGAGCAGTAGGAGTAGCAGTGTTATCTGTGGTGATCCATGTTTCCGTCAGCGCCAGGAAGTCTAGGGACTGGAGGGTAGCATAGGCTGAGATGAACTCAGCCTTGTTGGCCGCAGACCGGCAGTTCCAGAGGCTGCCGGAGACCTGGAACTCCACGTGGGTCATGCGCTTACAGTGAAATGCTTACTTACAAGCCCTTAACCAACAATGCATTTTTTAGGAAAATAAGTGTTAAGAAAGTATTTACTAAAATCAACTGAAGTAACCGGTACAGAGTCAATGTGGAGGCTATATACAGGGTGTTACGGTACAGAGTCAATGTGGAGGCTATATACAGGGTGTTACGGTACAGAGTCAATGTGGAGGCTATATACAGGGTGTTACGGTACAGAGTCAATGTGGAGGCTATATACAGGGGGGTACCGGTACAGAGTCAATGTGGAGGCTATATACAGGGTGTTACGGTACAGAGTCAATGTGGAGGCTATATACAGGGTGTTACAGTACAGAGTCAATGTGGAGGCTATATACAGGGTGTTACGGTACAGAGTCAATGTGGAGGCTATATACAGGGTGTTACAGTACAGAGTCAATGTGGAGGCTATATACAGGGTGTTACAGTACAGAGTCAATGTGGAGGCTATATACAGGGTGTTACAGTACAGAGTCAATGTGGAGGCTATATACAGGGTGTTACAGTACAGAGTCAATGTGGAGACTATATACAGGAGGGTACCGGTACAGAGTCAATGTGGAGGCTATATACAGGGTGTTACGGTACAGAGTCAATGTGGAGGCTATATACAGCGGGGTACCGGTACAGAGTCAATGTGGAGGCTATATACAGGGGGGTACCGGTACAGAGTCAATGTGGAGGCTATATACAGGGGGTACCGGTACAGAGTCAATGTGGAGGCTATATACAGGGTGTTACGGTACAGAGTCAATGTCGAGGCTATATACAGGGTGTTACAGTACAGAGTCAATGTGGAGGCTATATACAGGGTGTTACAGTACAGAGTTAATGTGGAGGCTATATACAGGGTGTTACGGTACAGAGTCAATGTGGAGGCTATATACAGGGTGTTACAGTACAGAGTCAATGTGGAGGCTATATACAGGGTGTTACAGTACAGAGTCAATGTGGAGGCTATATACAGGGTGTTACAGTACAGAGTCAATGTGGAGGCTATATACAGGGTGTTACAGTACAGAGTCAATGTGGAGGCTATATACAGGGTGTTACAGTACAGAGTCAATGTGGAGGCTATATACAGGGGGTACCGGTACAGAGTCAATGTGGAGGCTATATACAGGGGGTACCGGTACAGAGTTAATGTGGAGGCTATATACAGGGGGTACCGGTACAGAGTCAATGTGGAGGCTATATACAGGGGGTACCGGTTACAGAGTCAATGTGGAGGCTATATACAGGGGGTACCGGTACAGAGTCAATGTGGAGGCTATATACAGGGGGTACCGGTACAGAGTCAATGTGGAGGCTATACAGGGGGTACCGGTACAGAGTCAATGTGGAGACTATATACAGGGGGTACCGGTACAGAGTCAATGTGGAGGCTATATACAGGGGGTACCGGTACAGAGTCAATGTGGAGGTTATATACAGGGGATACCGGTACAGAGTCAATGTGGAGGCTATATACAGGGTGTTACGGTACAGAGTCAATGTGGAGGTTATATACAGGGGGTACCGGTACAGAGTCAATGTGGAGGCTATATACAGGGTGTTACGGTACAGAGTCAATGTGGAGGCTATATACAGGGTGTTACGGTACAGAGTCAATGTGGAGGCTATATACAGGGTGTTACAGTACAGAGTCAATGTCGAGGCTATATACAGGGTGTTACAGTACAGAGTCAATGTGGAGGCTATATACAGGGTGTTACAGTACAGAGTTAATGTGGAGGCTATATACAGGGTGTTACGGTACAGAGTCAATGTGGAGGCTATATACAGGGTGTTACAGTACAGAGTCAATGTGGAGGCTATATACAGGGTGTTACAGTACAGAGTCAATGTGGAGGCTATATACAGGGTGTTACAGTACAGAGTCAATGTGGAGGCTATATACAGGGTGTTACAGTACAGAGTCAATGTGGAGACTATATACAGGAGGTACCGGTACAGAGTCAATGTGGAGGCTATATACAGGGTGTTACGGTACAGAGTCAATGTGGAGGCTATATACAGGGGGGTACCGGTACAGAGTCAATGTGGAGGCTATATACAGGGGGGTACCGGTACAGAGTCAATGTGGAGGCTATATACAGGGGGTACCGGTACAGAGTCAATGTGGAGGCTATATACAGGGTGTTACGGTACAGAGTCAATGTCGAGGCTATATACAGGGTGTTACAGTACAGAGTCAATGTGGAGGCTATATACAGGGTGTTACAGTACAGAGTCAATGTGGAGGCTATATACAGGGTGTTACGGTACAGAGTCAATGTGGAGGCTATATACAGGGTGTTACAGTACAGAGTCAATGTGGAGGCTATATACAGGGTGTTACAGTACAGAGTCAATGTGGAGGCTATATACAGGGTGTTACAGTACAGAGTCAATGTGGAGGCTATATACAGGGTGTTACAGTACAGAGTCAATGTGGAGGCTATATACAGGGTGTTACAGTACAGAGTCAATGTGGAGGCTATATACAGGGGGTACCGGTACAGAGTTAATGTGGAGGCTATATACAGGGGGTACCGGTACAGAGTCAATGTGGAGGCTATATACAGGGGGTACCGGTACAGAGTCAATGTGGAGGCTATATACAGGGGGGTACCGGTACAGAGTCAATGTGGAGGCTATATACAGGGGGTACCGGTACAGAGTCAATGTGGAGACTATATACAGGGGGTACCGGTACAGAGTCAATGTGGAGGCTATATACAGGGGGTACCGGTACAGAGTCATTGTGGAGGCTATATACAGGGGGGTACCGGTACAGAGTCAATGTGGAGGCTATATACAGGGTGTTACAGTACAGAGTCAATGTGGAGGCTATATACAGGGGGTACCGGTACACAGTCAATGTGGAGGCTATATACAGGGGGTACCGGTACAGAGTCACAATGTGGAGGCTATATACAGGGGGTACCGGTACAGAGTCAATGTGGGGGCTATATACAGGGGGTACCGGTACAGAGTCAATGTGGAGGCTATATACAGGGTGTTACGGTACAGAGTCAATGTGGAGGCTATATACAGGGGGTACCGGTACAGAGTCAATATGGAGGCTATATACAGGGGGTACCGGTACAGAGTCAATGTGGAGGCTATATACAGGGCGTACCAGTATAGAGTCAATGTGGAGGCTATATACAGGGTGTTACAGTAGAGAGTCAATGTGGAGGCTATATACAGGGGGTACCGGTACAGAGTCAATGTGGAGGCTATATACAGGGGGTACCGGTACAGAGTCAATGTGGAGGCTATATACAGGGCGTACCAGTATAGAGTCAATGTGGAGGCTATATACAGGGGGGTGCCGGTACAGAGTCAATGTGGAGGCTATATACAGGGGGTACCGGTACAGAGTCAATGTGGAGGTTATATACAGGGGATACCGGTACAGAGTCAATGTGGAGGCTATATACAGGGTGTTACGGTACAGAGTCAATGTGGAGGTTATATACAGGGGGTACCGGTACAGAGTCAATGTGGAGGCTATATACAGGGGGTACCGGTACAGAGTCAATGTGGAGGTTATATACAGGGGGTACCGGTACAGAGTCAATGTGGAGGCTATATACAGGGGGTACCGGTACAGAGTCAATGTGGAGGTTATATACAGGGGATACCGGTACAGAGTCAATGTGGAGGCTATATACAGGGGGTGCCGGTACAGAGTCAATGTGGAGGCTATATACAGGGGGTACCGGTACAGAGTCAATATGGAGGCTATATACAGGGGGTACCGGTACAGAGTCAATGTGGAGGCTATATACAGGGCGTACCAGTATAGAGTCAATGTGGAGGCTATATACAGGGTGTTACAGTAGAGAGTCAATGTGGAGGCTATATACAGGGGGTACCGGTACAGAGTCAATGTGGAGGCTATATACAGGGGGTACCGGTACAGAGTCAATGTGGAGGCTATATACAGGGCGTACCAGTATAGAGTCAATGTGGAGGCTATATACAGGGGGGTGCCGGTACAGAGTCAATGTGGAGGCTATATACAGGGGGTACCGGTACAGAGTCAATGTGGAGGTTATATACAGGGGATACCGGTACAGAGTCAATGTGGAGGCTATATACAGGGTGTTACGGTACAGAGTCAATGTGGAGGTTATATACAGGGGGTACCGGTACAGAGTCAATGTGGAGGCTATATACAGGGGGTACCGGTACAGAGTCAATGTGGAGGTTATATACAGGGGGTACCGGTACAGAGTCAATGTGGAGGCTATATACAGGGGGTACCGGTACAGAGTCAATGTGGAGGTTATATACAGGGGATACCGGTACAGAGTCAATGTGGAGGCTATATACAGGGGGGTGCCGGTACAGAGTCAATGTGGAGGCTATATACAGGGGGTACCGGTACAGAGTCAATGTGGAGGTTATATACAGGGGATACCGGTACAGAGTCAATGTGGAGGCTATATACAGGGTGTTACGGTACAGAGTCAATGTGGAGGCTATATACAGGGGGTACCGGTACAGAGTCAATGTGGAGGTTATATACAGGGGATACCGGTACAGAGTCAATGTGGAGGCTATATACAGGGTGTTACGGTACAGAGTCAATGTGGAGGTTATATACAGGGGGTACCGGTACAGAGTCAATGTGGAGGCTATATACAGGGTGTTACAGTACAGAGTCAATGTGAGGGGAGCACCGGTTAGTGGAGGTAGTTGAGGTAATATGTACATGTAGGTAGAGTTATTAATGTGACTATACATAGATAATAAACAGAGAGTAGCAGCAGCGTAAAAAAGGGGTCTGGGTTGCCATTTGATTAGTTGTTCAGGAGTCTTATGGCTTGGTGGTAGAAGCTGTTAAGAAGCCTTTTGGACCCATACTTTGCGCTCCGGTACCGCTTGCCGTGCGGTAGCCGAGAGAACAATCTATGACTAGGTTGGCTGGAGTCTGAAAAGATTTTGCATGTGTCCTCAGATCCTCAAAAAGTTCTACAGTTGCAGCATTGAGAGCATCCTGACTGGTTGCATCACTGCCTGGTATGACAGCTGCTCGGCCTCCGACAGCAAGGCACTACAGAGGGTAGTGCATACGGCCCAGTATATCACTGGGGCTAAGCTTCCTGCCATCCAGGACCTCTATACCAGGCGGTGTCACAGGAAGGCCCTAAAAATTGCCAAAGTCTCCTGAGGGGGAACTGCCGTTTTTGTGCCCTCTTCACGACTGTATTGGTGTGTTTGGACCATTCTAGTTTGTTGGTGATGTGGACACCAAGGAACTTGAAGCTCTCAACCTGCTCCACTACAGCCCCGTCGATGAGAATGGGGGCGTGCTCGGTCCTCCTTTTCCTGTCGTCCACAATCATCTCCTTTGTCTTGCTCACATTGAGGGATAGGTTGTTATCCTGCCACCACACTGCCAGGTCTCTGACACCCTCCCTATAGGCTGTCTCATCGTTGTCGGTGATCAGGCCTACAACTGTTATGTTGTCGGCAAACTTAATGATGGTGTTGGAGTCATGCCTGGCCGTGCAGTCATGGGTGAACAGGGAGTACAGGAGGGGACTGAGCACGTACCCCTGACCTACCCTTACCAGGATCCAGTTGCAGAGGGAGGTGTTTAGTCCCAGGGTCCTTAGCTTAGTGATGAGCTTTGAGGGTACCGTGGTGTAGAACGCTGAGCTGTAGTCAATGAATAGCATTCTCACATAGGTGTTCCTCTTGTCCAGGTGGGAAAGGGTAGTGTGGAGTGCAATAGAGATTGCATCATCTGTAGATCTGTTAGGGCGGTATGCAAATTGGAGTGGGTCTGGGGTTTCTGGGATAATGGTGTTGATGTGAGCCATGGAAGACCCGCCAGGTCTGCCATCGGTGGCCTTTCTCAATAGCAAGGCTATGCTCACTGAGTCTGTACATAGCTTTGTAGAGGTGGACTTGGTTGTAAAGGCTGTTCAAGTCCAGGGTAGAGTGGTGGGCCAGGTAGACATCAGGTTTTGAGGCACAGTCTTGCAAAATGCTTGTATTCACCAGCTGTATGGTGGCAGGGTGAATGCCTTTTCGTAGTATAGCACCCTATTCAACACCTTATTCAACACCCTATTCAACACCCTACTCAACACCATATTCAACACCCTATTCAACACCCTATTCAACACCCTACTCAACACCATATTCAACACCCTATTCAGCACCCTATTCAACACCCTATTCAAAACCCTATTAAACACCTTATTCAACACCCTATTCAACACCTTATTCAACACCCTATTCAACACCCTATTAAACACCTTATTCAACACCCTATTCAACACCTTATTCAACACCCTATTCAACACCTTATTCAACACCCTATTCAACACCCTATTGAACACCTTATTCAACACCCTGTTCAACACCATACTCAACACCCTATTCAACACCCTATTCAACACCCTGCTCAACACCCTATTCAACACCCTGCTCAACACCCTATTCAACTATGGGCCATGGTCAAAAGCAGTGAACTTTTATAGGGAATAGAGACGTTGGGGAATAGAGTGCCATTTGGGATACAGACAATGTGAACACAACAAGGTTGGAATCTTTCCTCTCACTTTCAGAAGCTGTGTTGTAGTTTCAGAAGCTGTGTTGTAGTTTCAGAAGAAGCTGTGTTGTAGTTTCAGAAGAAGCTGTGTTGTGGTTTCAGAAGAAGCTGTGTTGTGGTTTCAGAAGAAGCTGTGTTGTAGTTTCAGAAGAAGCTGTGTTGTAGTTTCAGAAGAAGCTGTGTTGTAGTTTCAGAAGAAGCTGTGTTGTAGTTTCAGAAGAAGCTGTGTTGTTGTTTCAGAAGAAGCTGTGTTGTGGTTTCAGAAGAAGCTGTGTTGTGGTTTCAGAAGAAGCTGTGTTGTAGTTTCAGAAGAAGCTGTGTTGTGGTTTCAGAAGAAGCTGTGTTGTGGTTTCAGAAGAAGCTGTGTAGTGGTTTCAGAAGAAGCTGTGTTGTAGTTTCAGAAGAAGCTGTGTTGTAGTTTCAGAAGAAGCTGTGTTGTAGTTTCAGAAGAAGCTGTGTTGTGGTTTCAGAAGCAGCTGTGTTGTAGTTTCAGAAGCAGCTGTGTTGTAGTTTCAGAAGAAGCTGTGTTGTGGTTTCAGAAGAAGCTGTTTTGTGGTTTCAGAAGAAGCTGTGTTTTAGGTTCAAGGGGTTGATGAGAAGTGAAGAGGGAGTATTTGACTAGTCTCTTTCCAAGGAAAACGTTGTGAAAGAACGGATTTCAGCTGAGCTGTGTCACTCTGAGGTGAGACGAGTCGTTGGGTGTTTAAGACCGTACCAAAGGGGATAAAGGCTAGCTTGTAAACAACTCAAGGTAAACAACAACAAGGTTTGAGACTTTGCTTTCTCACCACAAACTACATCTCTCTCTCCCGCTCTCTCTCTCTTTCTCTCTCTCTCTCTCTCCCTATGTAAGATAGTTTACACAATATAAGGGATAATTCTTGAGAGCAAACGTCATGGTTACCTCATTGATCCCTACAGAGCAACTCCTCAGTGAAGTTCTCTCCTCTCCTCTCCTCTCCTCTCCTCTCCTCTCCTCTCCTCTCCTCTCCTCTCCTCTCCTCTCCTCTCCTCACATAGGCAGCAGGCATGACTCACATGCTTTGTAGGCCTCTTTTCTTTTGAGTGGAGCAGAAGGGAAGATGGCCTCTGGTTGCAGTGGGAAACACAAACACAAAAACACATTTCAGCGTTCAACATGCAGTTATCAACGATGAGTACATCGTCTATGTGTTCTCCTTTTGAAAATCAATCCCTCATCAATTAATGAAACATCAATCAATAATTACATTCAGAAATTATTCATTGACATTTTCTTTGGCTCGTCTGGTAACGGCAATGATTTTCCAATCACATGATTACTTGGAGATCCATCCTGGAGAGCCACATGCAGAGACCAAAGAATACACATTTATTGCCTATTTATTGCCTTACCTCCCTACTCTTCTACATTTGCACACACGGTACATAGATTTTTGTATTGTGTTATTGACTGTACATTTGTTTATGTGTAACTCTGTGTTGTTGTTTTTTGTCGCACTGCTTTACTTTCTCTTGGCCAGGTCGCAGTTGTAAATGAGAACTTGTTCTCAACTGGCCTACCTGGTTCAATAAAGGTGAAATTTGAAAAATAAAAAAATGTATTTAAAAAATGTAAAAAGGAATGCACATGAAAGCGAGGGAGAGAGACAGAGAGAGACAGAGAGAGACAGGGAGAGAGACAGGGAGAGACAGGGAGAGAGACAGGGAGAGACAGGGAGAGAGACAGGGAGAGACAGGGAGAGAGACAGGGAGAGACAGGGGAGAGACAGAGAGAGACAGGGAGAGAGACAGGGAGAGACAGGGAGAGAGACAGGGAGAGACAGGGAGAGAGACAGAGAGAGACAGGGGGAGAGACAGGGAGAGACAGGGAGAGAGACAGAGAGAGACAGGGGGAGAGACAGGGAGAGACAGGGAGAGAGACAGGGAGAGACAGGGGGAGAGACAGAGAGAGACAGGGAGAGAGACAGGGAGAGACAGGGAGAGAGACAGGGAGAGACAGGGGGAGAGACAGAGAGAGACAGGGAGAGACAGAGAGAGACAGGGGGAGAGACAGGGAGAGACAGGGGGAGAGACAGGGAGAGACAGGGAGAGAGACAGGGAGAGAGACAGGGAGAGAGACAGGGAGAGAGACAGAGAGAGACAGGGGGAGAGACAGGGAGAGACAGGGAGAGAGACAGAGAGAGACAGGGAGAGAGACAGGGAGAGAGACAGGGAGAGACAGGGAGAGAGACAGAGAGAGACAGGGGGAGAGACAGGGAGAGACAGGGAGAGAGACAGAGAGAGACAGGGGGAGAGACAGGGAGAGACAGGGGGAGAGACAGGGAGAGACAGGGAGAGAGACAGGGAGAGAGACAGGGAGAGACAGGGAGAGAGACAGAGAGAGACAGGGGGAGAGACAGGGAGAGACAGGGAGAGAGACAGAGAGAGACAGGGAGAGACAGGGAGAGACAGAGAGAGACAGAGAGAGACAGAGAGAGACAGGGAGAGAGACAGGGAGAGACAGGGAGAGAGACAGAGAGAGACAGGGGGAGAGACAGGGAGAGACAGGGAGAGAGACAGGGAGAGACAGGGAGAGAGACAGAGAGAGACAGGGGGAGAGACAGGGAGAGACAGGGAGAGAGACAGAGAGAGAGAGGGAGAGAGACAGGGAGAGACAGGGAGAGAGACAGGGAGAGACAGGGAGAGAGACAGGGAGAGACAGGGAGAGAGACAGAGAGAGACAGGGGGAGAGACAGGGAGAGACAGGGAGAGAGACAGGGAGAGACAGGGAGAGAGACAGAGAGAGACAGGGGAGAGACAGGGAGAGACAGGGAGAGAGACAGAGAGAGAGAGGGAGAGAGACAGGGAGAGACAGGGAGAGAGACAGGGAGAGAGACAGGGAGAGACAGAGAGAGACAGGGAGAGAGACAGGGAGAGACAGGAAGAGAGACAGAGAGAGACAGGGGGAGAGACAGGGAGAGACAGGGAGAGAGACAGGGAGAGACAGGGAGAGAGACAGAGAGAGACAGGGGGAGAGACAGAGGGAGAGACAGGGAGAGACAGAGAGAGAGAGGGAGAGAGACAGGGAGAGACAGGGAGAGAGACAGGGAGAGACAGGGAGAGAGACAGGGAGAGACAGAGAGAGACAGGGAGAGACAGAGAGAGACAGGGAGAGAGACAGAGAGAGACAGGGGGAGAGACAGGGAGAGACAGGGAGAGAGACAGAGAGAGACAGGGGGAGAGACAGGGAGAGACAGGGAGAGAGACAGAGAGAGACAGGGGGAGAGACAGGGAGAGACAGGGAGAGAGACAGAGAGAGACAGGGAGAGACAGGGAGAGACAGGGAGAGAGACAGAGAGAGACAGGGAGAGACAGGGAGAGAGAGAAGATAGGACAGTAGAGAAACAGACAGAAAGGTAGAGAGGATGAAAGGAGAGTAGAAGGAAAGAGATAGACGTGGAGAGGTGATAGTGACGAGAGGGAGGGAGGGAGGGAGGGAGGGAGGGAGGGAGGGAGAGCTGCATCCATAATGGCTGTAGGCGAGCAGATCAGCAAGGTGACTCTGCAGGCGGGATCATAAATCCTTCATTTTGGGCACATCTGGTGTCTCCATCTTGACACAATTGTGTGAACAAGCGATCTGGAGTTGTGTGAACAAGCGATCTGGAGTTGTGTGAACAAGCGATCTGGAGTTGTGTGAACAAGCGATCTGGAGTTGTGTGAACAAGCGATCTGGAGTTGTGTGAACAAGCGATCTGGAGTGTCCACAGATGTAGGCTACTGGCCCTGAGCGACAGGATAGGAGGTTGTGAAAACAGAGTTCATAAATCTGCATTTCCAAAACGCAGACGATCACAAAAAAAACAGTTCACTTGCGTTTTATACTGAAAGTCAACAGTGTTTTTGTTGCTTCAGTAGTGATCAGGGGCGTGCAGCTATAGTTGAATATAGTTATAATATAGTTCTCCTTCACATTAAATACATCAGTGGAACACATTCATCAGACAAAAGCTTCACTCTCATCAGTTGACAACAGAAGTGTAACACTGTTTATCTGGCAGCCACACAAGGAAATGGGTTTATCATGAAAAAACAAGACAATGCAGGGCCATGTTTATCATAGAAAGAATGCAGCCAGCTACATTTCCTAATGTAATGTTTTTCTTGAAGTTAATCTTGAATTTTACCAGAGAAAAGGAGACTACACTGAGAAAAGTACCGGAGAAAAGTAGCTACTCAACACGTCAGTCAGAGTGCTATCTGCTGATAGAATGATGGAGAACAGTAGCTCCACATCAGTCAGAGCGCTGTCTGCTGATAGAATGATGGAGAACAGTAGCTCCACATCAGTCAGAGTGCTGTCTGCTGATAGAATGATGGAGAACAGTAGCTCCACATCAGTCAGAGTGCTGTCTGCTGATAGAATGATGGAGAACAGTAGCTCCACATCAGTCAGAGCGCTGTCTGCTGATAGAATGATGGAGAACAGTAGCTCCACATCAGAGTGCTATCTGCTGATAGAATGATGGAGAACAGTAGCTCCACATCAGTCAGAGCGCTGTCTGCTGATAGAATGATGGAGAACAGTAGCTCCACATCGGTCAGAGTGCTGTCTGCTGATAGAATGATGGAGAACAGTAGCTCCACATCAGAGTGCTGTCTGCTGATAGAATGATGGAGAACAGTAGCTCCACGTCAGTCAGAGCGCTGTCTGCTGATAGAATGATGGAGAACAGTAGCTCCACGTCAGTCAGAGCGCTGTCTGCTGATAGAATGATGGAGAACAGTAGCTCCACATCAGTCAGAGTGCTGTCTGCTGATAGAATGATGGAGAACAGTAGCTCCACATCAGAGTGCTGTCTGCTGATAGAATGATGGAGAACAGTAGCTCCACATCAGTCAGAGCGCTGTCTGCTGATAGAATGATGGAGAACAGTAGCTCCACATCGGTCAGAGTGCTGTCTGCTGATAGAATGATGGAGAACAGTAGCTCCACATCGGTCAGAGTGCTGTCTGCTGATAGAATGATGGAGAACAGTAGCTCCACATCAGAGTGCTGTCTGCTGATAGAATGATGGAGAACAGTAGCTCCACATCAGTCAGAGAGCTGTCTGCTGATAGATTGATGGAGAACAGTAGCTCCACATCGGTCAGAGTGCTGTCTGCTGATAGAATGATGGAGAACAGTAGCTCCACATCAGTCAGAGTGCTGTCTGCTGATAGAATGATGGAGAACAGTAGCTCCACATCAGAGTGCTGTCTGCTGATAGAATGATGGAGAACAGTAGCTCCACATCAGTCAGAGTGCTGTCTGCTGATAGAATGATGGAGAACAGTAGCTCCACGTCAGTCAGAGTGCTGTCTGCTGATAGAATGATGGAGAACAGTAGCTCCACGTCAGTCAGAGTGCTGTCTGCTGATAGAATGATGGAGAACAGTAGCTCCACGTCAGTCAGAGCGCTGTCTGCTGATAGAATGATGGAGAACAGTAGCTCCACATCAGTCAGAGCGCTGTCTGCTGATAGAATGATGGAGAACAGTAGCTCCACGTCAGTCAGGGCGCTGTCTGCTGATAGAATGATGGAGAACAGTAGCTCCACGTCAGTCAGAGCGCTGTCTGCTGATAGAATGATGGAGAACAGTAGCTCCACATCAGTCAGAGTGCTGTCTGCTGATAGAATGATGGAGAACAGTAGCTCCACGTCAGTCAGAGCGCTGTCTGCTGATAGAATGATGGAGAACAGTAGCTCCACATCAGTCAGAGCGCTGTCTGCTGATAGAATGATGGAGAACAGTAGCTCCACATCAGAGTGCTGTCTGCTGATAGAATGATGGAGAACAGTAGCTCCACATCAGTCAGAGTGCTGTCTGCTGATAGAATGATGGATAACAGTAGCTCCACATCAGTCAGAGTGCTGTCTGCTGATAGAATGATGGAGAACAGTAGCTCCACGTCAGTCAGAGTGCTGTCTGCTGATAGAATGATGGAGAACAGTAGCTCCACGTCAGTCAGAGTGCTGTCTGCTGATAGAATGATGGAGAACAGTAGCTCCACGTCAGTCAGAGTGCTGTCTGCTGATAGAATGATGGAGAACAGTAGCTCCACGTCAATCAGAGTGCTGTCTGCTGATAGAATGATGGAGAACAGTAGCTCCACGTCAGTCAGAGCGCTGTCTGCTGATAGAATGATGGAGAACAGTAGCTCCACATCAGTCAGAGCACTGTCTGCTGATAGAATGATGGAGAACAGTAGCTCCACGTCAGTCAGAGCGCTGTCTGCTGATAGAATGATGGAGAACAGTAGCTCCACGTCAGTCAGAGTGCTGTCTGCTGATAGAATGATGGAGAACAGTAGCTCCACATCAGTCAGAGTGCTGTCTGCTGATAGAATGATGGAGAACAGTAGCTCCACATCAGTCAGAGCGCTGTCTGCTGATAGAATGATGGAGAACAGTAGCTCCACATCAGAGTGCTGTCTGCTGATAGAATGATGGAGAACAGTAGCTCCACATCAGTCAGAGTGCTGTCTGCTGATAGAATGATGGATAACAGTAGCTCCACATCAGTCAGAGTGCTGTCTGCTGATAGAATGATGGAGAACAGTAGCTCCACGTCAGTCAGAGTGCTGTCTGCTGATAGAATGATGGAGAACAGTAGCTCCACGTCAGTCAGAGTGCTGTCTGCTGATAGAATGATGGAGAACAGTAGCTCCACGTCAGTCAGAGTGCTGTCTGCTGATAGAATGATGGAGAACAGTAGCTCCACGTCAGTCAGAGTGCTGTCTGCTGATAGAATGATGGAGAACAGTAGCTCCACTTCAGTCAGAGTGCTGTCTGCTGATAGAGAACAGTAGCTCCACGTCAGTCAGAGTGCTGTCTGCTGATAGAATGATGGAGAACAGTAGCTCCACATCAGTCAGAGTGCTGTCTGCTGATAGAATGATGGAGAACAGTAGCTCCACATCAGAGTGCTGTCTGCTGATAGAATGATGGAGAACAGTAGCTCCACATCAGTCAGAGTGCTGTCTGCTGATAGAATGATGGAGAACAGTAGCTCCACATCAGTCAGAGTGCTGATAGAATGATGATAGAATGATGGAGAACAGTAGCTCCACATCAGAGTGCTGTCTGCTGATAGAATGATGGAGAACAGTAGCTCCACATCAGTCAGAGTGCTGTGGAGCTCCGTATGTGTCAAATCTTATGCTAATCAACTAGCTCCGTGTCAAATCATATGCTAATCAACTAGCTCCGTCTCAAATCATATGCTAATCAACTAGCTCCGTGTCAAATCATATGCTAATCAACTAGCTCCGTGTCAAATCATATGCTAATCAACTAGCTCTGTGTCAAATCATATGCTAATCAACTAGCTCCGTGTCAAATCATATGCTAATCAACTAGCTCTGTGTCAAATCATATGCTAATCAACTAGCTCTGTCTCAAATCGTATGCTAATCAACTAGCTCTGTGTCAAATCATATGCTAATCAACTAGCTCCATGTCAAATCATATGCTGATCAACTAGCTCTGTGTCAAATCATATGCTAATCAACTAGCTCTGTGTCAAATCATAAGCTAATCATCTAGCTCCGTGTCAAATCATATGCTAATCAACTAGCTCTGTGTCAAATCATATGCTAATCAACTAGCTCCGTGTCAAATCATATGCTAATCAACTAGCACTGTGTCAAATCATATGCTAATCATCTAGCGCTGTGTCAAATCATATGCTAATCAAGCACAAATAAATGTTCTCGGAACGGGACAAGCAGCAGCAGTAATCTCGCATCACATTTTTTGCCACTTCAATGCCCAACTGTGACCCGGCCAGTCAGAGCTGGTAATACAGCTCATTATGGTTTCCATGAATGATTATCAAATGGAACTTGTTATTGACTCAATATATCAATTAGAACTTGTTATCTGTAATGGTAATGATAAATGAGGAACTGTTGCACTCTGTTGGTATATAAATAAATGTTTTTCCAGTGCTGACCTTGTTACAAAAATATTTTTTTTTGTTCATTGGAGTATTGCCTTCCTCTCCATCTTAAATAAGCATGCCCCTTTCAAGAAATTTAGAACCAGGAACAGATATAGCCCTTGGTTCTCCCCAGACCTGACTGCCCTTAACCAACACAAAAATATCCTGTGGCGTTCTGCATTAGCATCGAACTGCCCCCGCGATATGCAACTTTTTAGGGAAGTTAGAAACCAATACACACAGGCAGTTAGAAATGCCAAGGCTAGCTTTTTCAAACAGAAATTTGCTTCGTGCAACTCCAACTCTAAAAAGTTCTGGGACATTGTAAAGTCCATGGAGAATAAGAACACCTCCTCCCAACTGCCCACTGCACTGAGGATAGGAAACTCTGTCACCACCGATAAGCCCACTATAATTGAGAATTTCAATAAGCATTTTTCTACAGCTGGCCATGCTTTCCACCTAACTACCCCTACTGCATTCAACAGCACTGCACCCCCCACAGCTACTCGCCCAAGCCTCCCCCATTTCTCCTTCTCCCAAATCCATTCAGCTGATGTTCTGAAAGAGCTGCAAAATCTGGACCCCTACAAATCAGCTGGGCTTGACAATCTGGACCCTTTCTTTCTAAAATTATCTGCCGAAATTATTGCAACCCCTATTACTAGCCTGTTCAACCTCTCTTTCGTGTCGTCTGAGATTCCCATAGATTGGAAAGCAGCTGCTATCATCCCCCTCTTCAAAGGAGGTGACACTCTTGACCCAAATTGCTACAGACCTATATCCATCCTACCCTGCCTTTCTAAGGTCTTCGAAAGCCAAGTCAACAAACAGATTACCGACTATTTCGAATCCCACCGCACCCTCTCCGCTATGCAATCTGGTTTCAGAGCTGGTCATGGGTGCACCTCAGCCACGCTCAAGGTCCTAAACGACATCGTAACCGCCATCGATAAGAAACAATACTGTGCTGCCGTATTCATTGACCTGGCCAAAGCTTTTGACTCTGTTAATCACCACATCCTCATCGGCAGACTCAGTAGCCTTGGTTTCTCAAACGATTGCGTCGCCTGGTTCACCAACTACTTCTCTGACAGAGTTCAGTGTGTCAAATCGGAGGGCCTACTGTCTGGACCTCTGGCAGTCTCTATGGGGGTACCACAGGGTTCAATTCTTGGGCCAACTCTTTTCTCTGTATACATAAATGATGTCGCTCTTGCTGCTGGTGAATCTCTGATCCACCTCTACGCAGACGACACCATTCTGTATACTTCTGGCCCTTCTTTGGACACTGTGTTAACAACCCTCCAGACGAGCTTCAATGCCATTCAACTCTCCTTCCGTGGTCTCCAACTGCTCCTAAACACAAGTAAAACTAAATGCATGCTCTTCAACCGATCGCTGCCTGCACCTGCCCGCCCGTCCAGCATAACTTCTCTGGACGGTTCTAACTTAGAATTTGTGGACAACTACAAATACCTAGGTGTCTGGTTAGACTGTAAACTCTCCTTCCAGACTCACATCAATCATCTCCAATCCAAAGTGAAATCTAGAATTGGCTTCCTATTTCGCAACAAAGCATCCTTCACTCATGCTGCCAAACATACCCTCGTAAAACTGACCATCCTACCAATCCTCGACTTCGGCGATGTCATTTACAAAATAGCCTCCAATACCCTACTCAACAAGCTGGATGCAGTCTATCACAGTGCCATCCGTTTTGTCACCAAAGCCCCATATACTACCCACCACTGCGACCTGTACGCTCTCGTTGGCTGGCCTTCGCTTCATAATCGTCGCCAAACACATTGGCTCCAGGTCATCTACAAGACCCTGCTAGGTAAAGTCCCCCCTTATCTCCGCTCACTGGTCACCATAGCAGCACCCACCTGTAGCACGCGCTCCAGCAGGTATATCTCTCTGGTCACCCCTAAAGCCAACTCCTCCTTTGGTCGTCTCTCCTTCCAGTTCTCTGCTGCCAATGACTGGAACGAACTACAAAAACCTCTGAAACTGGAAACACTTATCTCCCTCACTAGCTTTAAGCACCAGCTGTCAGAGCAGCTCACAGATCACTGCACCTGTACATAGCCCATCTATAATTTAGCCCAAACTACTTCCTCTTCCCCTACTGTATTTATTTGTTTTATTTATTTTTGCTCCTTTGCACCATATTATTTATATTTTAACTTTGAACTTTCTTCAAACTACAAATCTACCATTCCAGTGTTTTTCTTGCTATACTTTATTTACTTTGCCACCATGGCATTTTTTTTGCCTTTACCTCCCTTATCTCACATCATTTGCTCACATTGTATATAGTCTTATTTTTTTCTACTGCATCATTGATTGTATGTTGTTTTACTCCATGTGTAACTCTGTGTTGTTGTATGTTGTCGAACTGCTTTGCTTTATCTTGGCCAGGTCGCAATTGTAAATGAGAACTTGTTTCAACTTGCCTACCTGGTTAAATAAAGGTGAAATAAAAAATAAAAAAATAAAAATTGGAGTACAACATTTTTTAATAATGCCAGGACTCAAACAGTCAGAAAATGTCAAATTCCCATTCAACCAGAGAGCAGCTCATATCTTCAGCGGTCAACAGGGTAGTCCAGAACTAATAACATCAAGGAGAATGTACAGAATACAAAGAGGGTCTGAAAGTCCTCATCATCTCCCAATGGCTGCAAAAACAAGGACTTAACCTTCTAGAAGGGTCTGAAAGTCCTCATCAAATAGGGCTTCCAAATGTGACTGTGGTTGTGTCACAAATGGAGCCCTATTCCCTATATAGTGGTACTACTATAGACCAGAGCCCTATTCCCTATATAGTGCACTACTTTAGACCAGAGCCCTATTCCCTATATAGTGAACTACTTTAGACCAGAGCCCTATTCCCTATATATAGTGCACTACTTTAGACCAGAGCCCTATTCCCTATATAGTGCATTACTTCTGAGCCCTATGGTAGTGCTCTACATAGAGCCAAGGGTGCCACTCGGTAGTCAGACTGTGTGTCCATATGAATGAAAGTTAACTGATCCTCTGTTCTCACCTGATCTGCATTGTTCCAGATGCTGCTCCATACACAGAGTACGTTACCATCACCCATATCTAACCCTGGCATACACAGAGTACGTTACCATCACCCATATCTAACCCTGGCATACATAGAGTACGTTACCATCACCCATATCTAACCCTGGCATACACAGAGTACGTTACCATCACCCATATCTAACCCTGGCATACACAGAGTACGTTACCATCACCCATATCTAACCCTGGCATACACAGAGTACGTTACCATCGTCCATATCTAACCCTGGCATACACAGAGTACGTTACCATCACCCATATCTAACCCTGGCATACACAGAGTACGTTACCATCGCCCATATCTAACACTGGCATACACAGAGTACGTTACCATCGCCCATATCTAACCCTGGCATACACAGAGTACGTTACCATCGCCCATATCTAACCCTGGCATACACAGAGTACGTTACCATCGCCCATATCTAACCCTGGCATACACAGAGTACGTTACCATCGCCCATATCTAACCCTGGCATACACAGAGTATGTTACCATCGTCCATATCTAACCCTGGCATACACAGAGTACGTTACCATCGCCCATATCTAACCCTGACATACACAGAGTACGTTACCATCGCCCATATCTAACCCTGGCATACACAGAGTACATTACCATCGCCCATATCTAACCCTGGCATACACAGAGTACATTACCAGGATCAACCTGGATCGCACACACACACACACACACACGCACACACACACACACACACACTCAAGAGTACACAGTCTGTGATTGGAGCATGTTCCCCCCTCCTACCTCTACCACCGGCTCCCACTGTGGCAGAACACAGGCCTTCAGGATTGGGCTCCTCGTCACCTCCAAACACACTGACACACACTGACACACGACTTACTGACGTCATCCTTGACTGCAGACCGTAGTTTATTATATATGAGGCACTTCTTTTCCTCATACCCCCAAGTCAACCTCCTCTTCTCTTCTCTGCCTCTCCTCCTCCTCTCTTCCTCTTCTCTTCTCTGCCTCTCATCCCCCTCTATTCTCTCTGCCTCTCATCCCCCTCTCTTCTCTGCCTCTCATCCCCCTCTATTCTCTCTGCCTCTCATCCCCCTCTCTTCTCTGCCTCTCTTCCTCCTCTCTTCTCTCTGCCTCTCATCCTCCTCTCTTCTCTGCCTCTCATCCTCCTCTCATCTCTGCCTCTCCTCCTGCTCTCTTCTCTGCCTCTCATCCTCCTCTCATCCTCCACTCCACTCTTCATTCCTTACCTCCTTCTCCCCTCTGCCTCTCCTAAATTAGTCTTTATAAGGTGCAGCATGGCTCACCCTTGGATTCAATCAGTTATTTTCCTTTTTTATTCCTGAGATAAACTATCTACTCTGCAGAGATAGAGGTGACCTGCAGCACAACACGGCGCAACACCCCCCCCTGCATTAAATAATGCAGAAGTCTTCCTCCTCCCCCCCTCTGTTGGTCCGGGAGCCAGATCAGTCTTCCTAGAGACAGCCTTCTGTTGGTCCAGGAGACAGATCAGTCTTCCTAGAGACAGCCTTCTGTTGGGCCAGGAGACAGATCAGTCTTCCTAGAGACAGCCTTCTGTTGGTCCAGGAGACAGATCAGTCTTCCTAGAGACAGCCTTCTGTTGGTCCAGGAGACAGATCAGTCTTCCTAGAGACAGCCTTCTGTTGGTCCAGGAGACAGATCAGTCTTCCTAGAGACAGCCTTCTGTTGGTCCAGGAGACAGATCAGTCTTCCTAGAGACAGCCTTCTGTTCAGCCAGATCAGTCTTCCTAGAGACAGCCTTCTGTTGGGTAAGGAGACAGATCAGTCTTCCTAGAGACAGCCTTCTGTTGGTCCAGGAGACAGATCAGTCTTCCTAGAGACAGCCTTCTGTTGGTTCAGGAGACAGATCAGTCTTCCTAGAGACAGCCTTCTGTTGGTCCAGGAGACAGATCAGTCTTCCTAGAGACAGCCTTCTGTTGGTCCAGGAGACAGATCAGTCTTCCTAGAGACAGCCTTCTGTTGGTCCAGGAGACAGATCAGTCTTCCTAGAGACAGCCTTCTGTTGGTCCAGGAGACAGATCAGTCTTCCTAGAGACAGCCTTCTGTTGGTCCAGGAGACAGATCAGTCTTCCTAGAGACAGCCTTCTGTTGAGCCAGATCAGTCTTCCTAGAGACAGCCTTCTGTTGGGCCAGGAGACAGATCAGTCTTCCTAGAGACAGCCTTCTGTTGGTCCAGGAGACAGATCAGTCTTCCTAGAGACAGCCTTCTGTTGGACCAGGAGACAGATCAGTCTTCCTAGAGACAGCCTTCTGTTGGTCCAGGAGACAGATCAGTCTTCCTAGAGACAGCCTTCTGTTGGTCCAGGAGACAGATCAGTCTTCCTAGAGACAGCCTTCTGTTGGTCCAGGAGACAGATCAGTCTTCCTAGAGACAGCCTTCTGTTGGTCCAGGAGACAGATCAGTCTTCCTAGAGACAGCCTTCTGTTGGTCCAGGAGACAGATCAGTCTTCCTAGAGACAGCCTTCTGTTAGTCCAGGAGACAGATCAGTCTTCCTAGAGACAGCCTTCTGTTAGTCCAGGAGACAGATCACAGAAGTGCAGACATAAAAGATCACCCCCCGTTACCTCAACTCATCAGGCCAGAGTCCAAAATGGCACCCAATTTCCCATAGGGCTCTGGTCAAACGTAGGGCACTATATAATGAATAGGGTGCTATCTGGGACACAGCCATACTGTACTACACATGCCATCTATCAGGCTAATTATACTGAACAAAAATATAAATGCAACATGCAACAATTTCTAAGATTTTACCTAGGCACAGTTCATATAAGGAAATCAGCAATTGAAATTAATGAATTAGGCCCTAATCTATAGATTTCACATGACTAGGAAGTGGTGCAGCCATGGGTGGGCCTGGGAGGGCATAGGCCAACCCACTGGGGAGCCAAGCCCAGGCAATCAGAATGAGTTGTTCACCACAAAAGGGTTTTATTACAGAAATACTCCTCAGTTTCATCAGCTGTCTGTGTGGCTGGTCTCAGATGATCCCACAGGTGAAGAAGCTGGATGTGGAGGTCCTGGGCTGGCGTGGTTACACGTGGTCTGAGGTTGTGATGCCGGTTGGGCGTACTGCCAAATTCTCTAAAACAACGTTTGAAGAGGCTTATGGTAGAGAAATGAACATTAAATTCTTTGGTAACAGCTCTGGTGGACATTCAAGCAGTCTGCATGCCAATTGCACACTCCCTCAACTTGTGACATTGTGTTGTGTGACAAAACTACACATTTTAGTGGCCTTTTGTTGTCCCCAGCACAAAGTGCACCTGTGTAATGACCATGCTGTTTAATCAGCTTCTTGATATGCCACACCTGTCAGGTGGATGGATTATCTTGCCAAAGGAGAAATGCTCACTAACAGGGATATGAACAAACTTGTGCACAAAATGTACGATTGTTGTGCGTATGGAACATTTCTGGGATCTTCTATATCAGCTCATGAACATGGGACACTTTACATGTTGCGTTTATATTTCTGTTCAGTGTAGATTCCCCACAGTCTCAAAGGAGCTTTCTTAGCAAGAAAGGGCCTTGGTGGGTAAAGATTAACGCAGTTTGACCCAATTCCCCCCCCGTAGTGCCCTAATAGGGCTCCGGTCTAAAGCAGTACCACTATATAGGGAATAGGGCTCTGGTCTATAGTAGTACCACTATATAGGGAATAGGGCTCTGGTCTATAGTAGTGGACTATATAGGGAATAGGGCTCTGGTCTATAGTAGTGCACTAAATAGGGAATAGGGCTCTGGTCTATAGAAGTGCACTATCTAGGGAATAGGGCTCTGGTCTATAGTAGTGCACTATATAGGGAATAGAGCTCTGGTCTAAAGTAGTGGACTATATAGGGAATAGGCTCTGGTCTATAGTAGTACCACTATATAGGGAATAGGGCTCTGGACTATAGTAGTACCACTATATAGGGAATAGGGCCCTGGTCTATAGTAGTACCACTATATAGGGAATAGGGCTCTGGTCTAAAGTAGTGGACTATATAGGGAATAGAGCTCTGGTCTATAGCAGTGCCACTATATAGGGAATAGGGCTCTGGTCTATAGTAGTACCACTATATAGGGAATAGGGCTCTGGTCTATAGTAGTGCACTATATAGAGAATAGGGCTCTGGTCTATAGTAGTACCACTATATAGGGAAAAGGGCTCTGGTCTATAGTAGTACCACTATATAGGGAATAGGGCTCTGGACTATAGTAGTAGCACTATATAGGGAATAGGGCTCTGGTCTATAGTAGTACCACTATATAGGGAATAGGGCTCTGGTCTAAAGTAGTGGACTATATAGGGAATAGAGCTCTGGTCTATAGTAGTGCCACTATATAGGGAATAGGGCTCTGGTCTATAGTAGTGCACTATATAGAGAATAGGGCTCTGGTCTATAGTAGTACCACTATATAGGGAATAGGGCTCTGGTCTATAGTAGTACCACTATATAGGGAATAGGGCTCTGGTCTATAGTAGTACCACTATATAGGGAATAGGGCTCTGGTCTATAGTAGTACCACTCTATAGGGAATAGGACTCTGGTCTATAGTAGTGCACTATATAGGGAATAGGGCCCTGGTCTATAGTAGTACCACTATATAGGGAATAGGGCTCTGGTCTATAGTAGTACCACTATATAGGGAATAGGGCTCTGGTCTATAGTAGTACCACTATATAGGGAATAGGGCTCTGGTCTATAGTAGTACCACTATATAGGGAATAGGGCTCTGGTCTATAGTAGTACCACTATATAGGGAATAGGGCTCTGGTCTATAGTAGTACCACTATATAGGGAATAGGGCTCTGGTCTATAGTAGTACCACTATATAGGGAATAGGGCTCTGGTCTATAGTAGTACCACTATATAGGGAATAGGACTCTGGTCTATAGTAGTGCACTATGTAGGGAAAGTGGTGCCATTTGGGATGCAGTAGTTAGTGGGGTTTTATCAAAAGAAGCAGGTGAGTTGGTTAGTCCCTCTGTGATTTCTAACGGTCTCCTTTTGATGTTTTCCAGTTAGAGGTTACTTCTCAGTTTCTGTAGTTTGAATGTTCAATCATGGTCTTCCAAGCTACGCACCCCCTTGTTCTCTCTCTCTCTCCCTGTCTTTCTCTCTCTCTCCCTGTCTTTCTCTCTCTCTCCCTGTCTTTCTCTCTCTCTCCCTGTCTTTCTCTCTCTCTCCCTGTCTTTCTCTCTCTCTCCCCTGTCTTTCTCTCTCTCCCTGTCTCTCCCTCTCTCTCCCTGTCTTTCTCTCTCTCTCCCTGTCTTTCTCTCTCTCTCTCCCTGTCTCTCCCTCTCTCTCCCTGTCTTTCTCTCTCTCTCCCTGTCTCTCTCTCACCCTCCCTGTCTCTTTCTCTCTCTCTCTCTCTCTCTCTCTCTCTCCCTGTCTTTCTCTCTCTCTCCCTGTCTTTCTCTCTCTCCCTGTCTTTCTCTCTCTCTCTCTCCCTGTCTCTCTCTCTCTCTCCCTGTCTTTCTCTCTCTCTCTCTCTCTCTCTCTCTCTCTCTCTCCCTCTCTCTCTCTCCCTCCCTGTCTTTCTCTCTCTCTCTCCCTGTCTCTCCCTCTCTCTCCCTGTCTTTCTCTCTCTCTCCCTGTCTTTCTCTCTCTCTCTCCCTGTCTCTCCCTCTCTCTCCCTGTCTTTCTCTCTCTCTCCCTGTCTCTCTCTCACCCTCCCTGTCTCTTTCTCTCTCTCTCTCTCTCGCTCCCTCTCTCTCTTTCTCCCTCCCTGTCTCTCTCTCTCTCACCCTCCCAGTCTCTCTCTCCCTCCCTGTCTCTCTCTCTCCCTCCCTGTCTCTCTCTATTTTGCTCTCTCCCTCCCTGTCTCTCTCTCTCCTTCCCTGTCTCTCTCTCACTCCCTGTCTCTCTCTCTGTCTCTCTCTCTCTCTCTGTGTCTCTGTCTCTCTTTCTCTATGTGTCTCTCTCTCTCTGTGTGTGTCTCTCTCTCTCTCTCTCTGTGTCTCTCTCTCTCTCTGTTGTGTTTGATATTATAAGGCTCTTATGGAGCTGAACGCAGCACAGATGAATATTAGGCTGTAAGCTGCTTTACTTTGACACATCAACTAAATGCACATCAGATCCAAAAGGTACAGGGAAAAGGGAAAAGCTATTTCAGATGGATTGAAAAGGTGTTTCAGGTACACTCTTAGCAAAAAAAGTTTCCAAAATATGTATTTATTTCCCCTTTTTGGTTTCAGGTAGAACCCTTTTAGATTCCTAGGGTTCTATCTGGATCCAAAAGGTTTTCTTCAAAGGGTTCTTCTCTGGGAAAGAGTCCTTTTTAGGTTCTAGACAGAACCTTTTTCCCCTGAGTGTATACAGAGGAGGGTGTGGTTAATGTACTCTAACTGTAGATGAGAGCAAACAGAGAGTCATGTTGAAAAGAAGACTACCATGTCAGAGCAATTTGGAAGGAAATGACTGATCTAAATAACCTCTGAATAGAAATGACTGTTTTGTTTTGGCTTGTTTTACAACGGTCCTGCCAGGATTGCTCGTCCATCTCCAAAATGTTCCAAAGGGAACCGTGTTCCACTACGTGTGCCCATGTGGGCCCTGGACAAAAGTATTCAGACCCCTTGACTTTTTCAACATTTTGTTACGTTACAGCTTTATTCTAAAATTGATAAATGAACAAAAATCTTCAGCAATCTGTTCTTGAAGGTCCCCAAGAACACAGTGGCCTGCATCAATCTTAAATGGAAGAAGTTTGGAACCACCAAGTCTCTTCCTAGAGCTGGCTGCCCGGCTAAACTGAGCAATCAGGGGAGAAGGGCCTTGGTCAGGGAGGTGACCAAGAACCCAATGGTCATTCTGACAGAGCTCTAGAGTTCCTCCTTGGAGATGGGAGAACCTTCCAGAAGGACAACCATATCTGCAGCACTCCACCAATCAGGTGCCTTTATGGTAGAGTGGCCAGACAGAAGCCAATCCTCAGTAAAAGGCACATGACAGCCCGTTTGGAGTTTGACAAAAGGCACGTAAAGACTCTCAGACCATGAGAAACAAGATTCTCTGGTCTGATGAAACCAAGATTGAACTCTGAATGCTAAGCGTCACGTCTGGAAGAAACCTGGCACAATCCCTACGGTGAAGCATGGTGGTGGCAGCAGCATCATGCTGTAGGGATGTTTTTCAGTGGCAGGGACTGGGAGACTAGTTAGGAATGAGTGAAAGATGAATGGAGCAAAGTACAGAGAGATCATTGATGAAAACCTGCTCCAGAGCGCTCAGGACCTCAGACTGGGACGAAGGTTCAACTTCCAACAGGACAACATCCCTAACCACACAGCCAAGACAAAGCAGGAGTGGCTTCGGGACAAGTCTCTGAATGTCCTTGAGTGACCCAGCCAGAGCCCGGACTTGAATCCTATCGAACATCTCTGGAGCGACCTGAAAATAGCTGTGCAGCGACGCTCCCATCCAACCTGACAGAGCTTGAGAGGATCTGCAGAGAAGAATGGGAGAAACTCCCCAAATACAGGTGTACCAAGGTTGTAGCGTCATTCCCAAGAAGACTCAAGGGTGTAAAAATGCTGCCGAAGGTGATTCAACAAAGTACTGAGTAAAGGGTCTGAATACTTATGTAAATGTGATATTATTTTTTTCTATACATTTACAAAAATGTCTAAAAACCTGCTTTTTCTTTGTCACTATGGGGTATTTTGTGTAGATTGATGAGGGGAAAAAACATTTTAAATCCATTTTAGAATAAGACTGTAACGTAACAAAAAACACATTTAATGTGGAAAAAAGTCAAGGGGTCTGAATACTTTCCAAATGCACTGTATAGGGAAAAGCCTGAGACTAGGGATGCGTGCCCATGTAGTGGATGACCTGTCTCTGTCAATTAACTCACATACTGTTCCCCTGTCAGTAGTGACAGCCCTGCCGGTTCTCCCTCCACACACACGCACACACTCACACAGGCAAAGATCGCGCAACCACACACCAATACATACCACATACCCAACCTGCAGCTGTGTGATGGATCAGCCCTGACTGCCCAGCCCAGCGGAGTGGAGGCAAGAAAGAGTCTGTGAGAGGGAAGGAAGGTGGCCCAGCGGAGTGGAGGCAAGAAAGAGTCTGTGAGAGGGAAGGAAGGCAGCCCAGCCCACCGGAGGAGGAAGTAGAGGCATGAAGGAGTCTGTGAGAGGGAAGGAAGGCGGCCCAGCGGAGGAAGAAGTGGAGGCATGAAGGAGTCTGTGAGAGGGAAGGAAGGCGGCCCAGCGGAGGAGGAAGTGGAGGCATGAAGGAGTCTGTGAGAGGGAAGGAAGGCGGCCCAGCGGAGGAGGAAGTGGAAGCATGAAGGAGTCTGTGAGAGGGAAGGAAGGCGGCCCAGCGGAGGAAGAAGTGGAGGCATGAAGGAGTCTGTGAGAGGGAAGGAAGGCGGCCCAGCGGAGGAGGAAGTGGAGGCATGAAGGAGTCTGTGAGAGGGAAGGAAGGCGGCCCAGCGGAGGAGGAAGTGGAGGCATGAAGGAGTCTGTGAGAGGGAAGGAAGGCGGCCCAGCGGAGGAGGAAATGGAGGCATGAAGGAGTCTGTGAGAGGGAAGGAAGGCGGCCCAGCGGAGGAGGAAGTGGAGGCATGAAGGAGTCTGTGAGAGGGAAGGAAGGTGGCCCAGCGGAGGAGGAAATGGAGGCATGAAGGAGTCTGTGAGAGGGAAGGAAGGCGGCCCAGCGGAGGAGGAAGTGGAGGCATGAAGGAGTCTGTGAGAGGGAAGGAAGGTGGCCCAGCGGAGGAGGAAATGGAGGCATGAAAGAGTCTGTGAGAGGGAAGGAAGGCGGCCCAGCGGAGGAGGAAATGGAGGCATGAAGGAGTCTGTGAGAGGGAAGGAAGGCGGCCCAGCGGAGGAGGAAGTGGAGGCATGAAGGAGTCTGTGAGAGGGAAGGAAGGTGGCCCAGCAGGGGTTAGACAAGAACAGGGAGGAGGGGATGAGAGGAGATTCACTTACACTGATGCAGTGTCAAGGCAGGTGGTGGTGCAGGGTTACTAGATGGTGGTGGTGGTGGTACAGGGTTACTAGATGGAGATGGTGGTACAGGGTTACTAGATGGAGGTGGTGGTACAGGGTTACTAGATGGTGGTGGTGGTGGTATAGGGTTACTAGATGGTGGTGGTGGTGGTACAGGGTTACTAGATGGTGGTGGTGGTGGTACAGGGTTACTAGATGGTGGTGGTACAGGGTTACTAGATGGTGGTAGTGGTGGTGGTACAGGGTTACTAGATGGTGGTGGTGGTACAGGGTTACTAGATGGTGATGGTGGTGGTACAGGGTTACTAGATGGTGATGGTGGTGGTACAGGGTTACTAGATGGTGGTGGTGGTAGAGGGTTACTAGATGGAGGTGGTAGTACAGGGTTACTAGATGGTGGTGGTGGTATAGGGTTACTAGATGGTGGTGGTACAGGGTTACTAGATGGTGGTGGTGGTACAGGGTTACTAGATGGAGGTGGTAGTACAGGGTTACTAGATGGTGGTGGTGGTGGTACAGGGATACTAGATGGTGGTGGTGGTGGTACAGGGATACTAGATGGTGGTGGTGGTACAGGGTTACTAGATGGTGGTGGTGGTACAGGGTTACTAGATGGTGGTGGTGGTACAGCGTTACTAGATGGAGGTGGTGGTACAGGGTTACTAGATGGTGGTGGTGGTGGTACAGGGATACTAGATGGTGGTGGTGGTACAGGGTTACTAGATGGTGGTGGTGGTGGTGGTACAGGGTTACTAGATGGTGGTGGTGGTACAGGGTTACTAGATGGAGGTGGTGGTGGTGGTACAGGGTTACTAGATGGTGGTGGTACAGGGTTACTAGATGGTGGTGGTGGTACAGGGTTACTAGATGGAGGTGGTGGTACAGGGTTACTAGATGGTGGTGGTGGTGGTACAGGGTTACTAGATGGTGCTGGTGGTGGTGCAGGGTTATTAGATGGTGGTGGTGGTAGAGGGTTACTAGATGGTGATGGTGGTGGTACAGGGTTACTAGATGGTGGTGGTGGTGGTACAGGGTTATTAGATGGTGGTGGTGGTAGAGGGTTACTAGATGGTGGTGGTGGTGGTACAGGGTTACTAGATGGTGGTGGTGGTACAGGGTTACTAGATGGTGGTGGTGGTACAGGGTTACTAGATGGTGGTGGTGGTAGAGGGTTACTAGATGGTGGTGGTGGTACAGGGTTACTAGATGGTGGTGGTGGTACAGGGTTACTAGATGGTGGTGGTGGTACAGGGTTACTAGATGGTGGTGGTGGTGGTACAGGGTTACTAGATGGTGGTGGTGGTAGAGGGTTACTAGAGGGTGGTGGTGGTGGTACAGGGTTACTAGATGGTGGTGGTGGTACAGGGTTACTAGATGGTGGTGGTACAGGGTTACTAGATGGTGGTGGTGGTACAGGGTTACTAGATGGTGGTGGTACAGGGTTACTAGATGGTGGTGGTGGTGGTGCAGGGTTACTAGATGGTGGTGGTGGTACAGGGTTACTAGATGGTGGTGGTACAGGGTTACTAGATGGTGGTGGTGGTACAGGGTTACTAGATGGTGGTGGTGGTACAGGGTTACTAGATGGTGGTGGTGGTGGTACAGGGTTACTAGATGGTGGTGGTACAGGGTTACTAGATGGTGGTGGTGGTACAGGGTTACTAGATGGTGGTGGTACAGGGTTACTAGATGGTGGTGGTGGTGGTGCAGGGTTACTAGATGGTGGTGGTGGTACAGGGTTACTAGATGGTGGTGGTGGTGGTGGTACAGGGATACTAGATGGTGGTGGTGGTGGTACAGGGTTACTAGATGGTGGTGGTACAGGGTTACTAGATGGAGGTGGTGGTGGTACAGGGTTACTAGATGGTGGTGGTGGTGGTACAGGGTTACTAGATGGTGGTGGTACAGGGTTACTAGATGGTGGTGGTACAGGGTTACTAGATGGTGGTGGTACAGGGTTACTAGATGGTGGTGGTGGTATAGGGTTACTAGATGGTGGTGGTACAGGGTTACTAGATGGTGGTGGTGGTGGTACAGGGTTACTAGATGGTGGTGGTGGTACAGGGTTACTAGATGGTGGTGGTGGTAGAGGGTTACTAGATGGTGGTGGTGGTACAGGGTTACTAGATGGTGGTGGTGGTACAGGGTTACTAGATGGTGGTGGTGGTGGTACAGGGTTACTAGATGGTGGTGGTGGTGGTGCAGGGTTATTAGATGGTGGTGGTGGTGCAGGGATACTAGATGGTGGTGGTACAGGGTTACTAGATGGTGGTGGTGGTACAGGGTTACTAGATGGTGGTGGTGGTACAGGGTTACTAGATGGTGGTGGTACAGGGTTACTAGATGGTGGTGGTACAGGGTTACTAGATGGTGGTGGTAGAGGGTTACTAGATGGAGGTGGTGGTACAGGGTTACTAGATGGTGGTGGTAGTACAGGGTTACTAGATGGTGGTGGTGGTAGAGGATTACTAGATGGAGGTGGTGGTACAGGGTTACTAGATGGTGGTGGTGGTAGTATAGGGTTACTAGATGGTGGTGGTGGTACAGGGTTACTAGATGGTGGTGGTACAGGGTTACTAGATGGTGGTGGTGGTGGTATAGGGTTACTAGATGGTGGTGGTGGTACAGGGTTACTAGATGGTGGTGGTACAGGGTTACTAGATGGTGGTGGTGGTGGTACAGGGTTACTAGATGGTGGTGGTACAGGGTTACTAGATGGTGGTGGTGGTGGTACAGGGTTACTAGATGGTGGTGGTACAGGGTTACTAGATGGTGGTGGTGGTGGTACAGGGATACTAGATGGTGGTGGTGGTACAGGGTTACTAGATGGAGGTGGTACAGGGTTACTAGATGGAGGTGGTGGTAGAGGATTACTAGATGGTGGTGGTGGTACAGGGTTACTAGATGGTGGTGGTGGTAGAGGGTTACTAGATGGTGGTGGTGGTACAGGGTTACTAGATGGTGGTGGTGGTGGTACAGGGTTACTAGATGGTGGTGGTGGTACAGGGTTACTAGATGGAGGTGGTGGTACAGGGTTACTAGATGGTGGTGGTGGTGGTGCAGGGTTACTAGATGGTGGTGGTGGTACAGGGTTACTAGATGGTGGTGGTGGTGGTAGAGGGTTACTAGAGGGTGGTGGTGGTGGTACAGGGTTACTAGATGGTGGTGGTGGTACAGGGATACTAGATGGTGGTGGTGGTACAGGGTTACTAGATGGAGGTGGTGGTACAGGGTTACTAGATGGTGGTGGTGGTACAGGGTTACTAGATGGAGGTGGTGGTACAGGGTTACTAGATGGTGGTGGTGGTGGTGCAGGGTTACTAGATGGTGGTGGTGGTACAGGGTTACTAGATGGTGGTGGTGGTGGTAGAGGGTTACTAGAGGGTGGTGGTGGTGGTACAGGGTTACTAGATGGTGGTGGTGGTACAGGGTTACTAGATGGTGGTGGTGGTACAGGGTTACTAGATGGTGGTGGTGGTGGTAGAGGGTTACTAGAGGGTGGTGGTGGTGGTACAGGGATACTAGATGGTGGTGGTGGTACAGGGTTACTAGATGGTGGTGGTGGTGGTACAGGGTTACTAGATGGAGGTGGTGGTACAGGGTTACTAGATGGTGGTGGTGGTACAGGGTTACTAGATGGTGGTGGTACAGGGTTACTAGATGGTGGTGGTACAGGGTTACTAGATGGTGGTGGTGGTACAGGGTTACTAGATGGAGGTGGTGGTACAGGGATACTAGATGGTGGTGGTGGTACAGGGTTACTAGATGGAGGTGGTGGTACAGGGTTACTAGATGGAGGTGGTGGTACAGGGTTACTAGATGGTGGTGGTACAGGGATACTAGATGGTGGTGGTGGTGGTACAGGGTTACTAGATGGTGGTGGTACAGGGTTACTAGATGGAGGTGGTGGTACAGGGATACTAGATGGTGGTGGTGGTACAGGGTTACTAGATGGAGGTGGTGGTACAGGGTTACTAGATGGTGGTGGTGGTACAGGGTTACTAGATGGTGGTGGTAGTACAGGGTTACTAGATGGTGGTGGTGGTGGTACAGGGTTACTAGATGGTGGTGGTACAGGGTTACTAGATGGTGGTGGTGGTACAGGGTTACTAGATGGTGGTGGTGGTAGAGGGTTACTAGATGGTGGTGGTGGTACAGGGTTACTAGATGGTGGTGGTGGTAGAGGGTTACTAGATGGTGGTGGTGGTACAGGGTTACTAGATGGTGGTGGTGGTACAGGGTCACTAGATGGTGGTGGTGGTACAGGGTTACTAGATGGTGGTGGTACAGGGTTACTAGATGGTGGTGGTACAGGGTTACTAGATGGTGGTGGTGGTGGTACAGGGTTACTAGATGGTGATGGTGGTGGTACAGGGTTACTAGATGGTGGTGGTGGTACAGGGTTACTAGATGGTGGTGGTAGAGGGTTACTAGATGGTGGTGGTACAGGGTTACTAGATGGTGGTGGTGGTACAGGGTTACTAGATGGTGGTGGTGGTATAGGGTTACTAGATGGTGGTGGTACAGGGTTACTAGATGGTGGTGATGGTACAGGGTTACTAGATGATGGTGGTGGTACAGGGTTACTAGATGGTGGTGGTACAGGGTTACTAGATGGTGGAGGTGGTGGTACGGGGTTACTAGATGGAGGTGGTGGTACAGGGTTACTAGATGGTGGTGGTGGTGGTACAGGGTTACTAGATGGTGGTGGTACAGGGTTACTAGATGGTGGTGGTGGTGGTACAGGGTTACTAGATGGTGGTGGTGGTGGTACAGGGTTACTAGATGGTGGTGGTGGTACAGGGTTACTAGATGGTGATGGTGGTAGTACAGGGTTACTAGATGGTGGTGGTGGTGGTACAGGGTTACTAGATGGTGATGGTGGTAGTACAGGGTTACTAGATGGTGGTGGTGGTACAGGGTCACTAGATGGTGATGGTGGTGGTACAGGGTTACTAGATGGTGGTGGTGGTACAGGGTCACTAGATGGTGGTGGTGGTGGTACAGGGTTACTAGATGGAGGTGGTAGTACAGGGTTACTAGATGGTGGTGGTGGTATAGGGTTACTAGATGGTGGTGGTGGTACAGGGTTACTAGATGGAGGTGGTAGTACAGGGATACTAGATGGTGGTGGTGGTACAGGGTTACTAGATGGTGGTGGTACAGGGTTACTAGATGGAGGTGTTAGTACAGGGATACTAGATGGTGGTGGTGGTACAGGGTTACTAGATGGTGGTGGTGGTACAGGGTTACTAGATGGTGGTGGTGGTGGTACAGGGTTACTAGATGGTGGTGGTGGTACAGGGTTACTAGATGGAGGTGGTGGTGGTACAGGGTTACTAGATGGTGGTGGTGGTATAGGGTTACTAGATGGTGGTGGTACAGGGTTACTAGATGGTGGTGGTGGTGGTACAGGGATACTAGATGGTGGTGGTGGTACAGGGTTACTAGATGGAGGTGGTGGTACAGGGTTACTAGATGGTGGTGGTGGTACAGGGTTACTAGATGGTGGTGGTACAGGGTTACTAGATGGTGGTGGTGGTGGTACAGGGATACTAGATGGTGGTGGTGGTACAGGGTTACTAGATGGAGGTGGTGGTACAGGGTTACTAGATGGAGGTGGTGGTACAGGGTTACTAGATGGTGGTGGTGGTACAGGGTTACTAGATGGAGGTGGTGGTACAGGGTTACTAGATGGTGGTGGTGGTACAGGGTTACTAGATGGTGGTGGTGGTGGTACAGGGTTACTAGATGGTGGTGGTACAGGGTTACTAGATGGTGGTGGTGGTGGTACAGGGATACTAGATGGTGGTGGTGGTACAGGGTTACTAGATGGAGGTGGTACAGGGTTACTAGATGGTGGTGGTGGTGGTACAGGGATACTAGATGGTGGTGGTGGTACAGGGTTACTAGATGGAGGTGGTGGTACAGGGTTACTAGATGGAGGTGGTGGTACAGGGTTACTAGATGGTGGTGGTGGTACAGGGTTACTAGATGGAGGTGGTAGTACAGGGTTACTAGATGGTGGTGGTGGTACAGGGTTACTAGATGGTGGTGGTGGTGGTGCAGGGTTACTAGATGGAGGGGGTAGTACAGGGTTACTAGTAGGTGGTGGTGGTACAGGGAAACTAGATGGTGGTGGTGGTACAGGGTTACTAGTAGGTGGTGGTGGTACAGGGTTACTAGTAGGTGGTGGTGGTACAGGGAAACTAGATGGTGGTGGTGGTACAGGGTTACTAGATGGTGGTGGTGGTGGTACAGGGTTACTAGATGATGGTAGTGGTGGTAGTACAGGGATACTAGATGGTGGTGGTGGTACAGGGTTACTAGATGGTGGTGGTACAGGGTTACTAGATGGTGGTGGTGGTGGTACAGGGATACTAGATGGTGGTGGTGGTACAGGGTTACTAGATGGTGGTGGTACAGGGTTACTAGATGGTGGTGGTACAGGGTTACTAGATGGTGGTGGTGGTGGTACAGGGTTACTAGATGGAGATGGTGGTACGGGGTTACTAGATGGAGATGGTGGTACGGGGTTACTAGATGGTGGTGGTGGTGGTACAGGGTTACTAGATGGTGGTGGTGGTGGTACAGGGTTACTAGATGGTGGTGGTGGTACAGGGTTACTAGATGGTGGTGGTGGTGGTACAGGGTTACTAGATGGTGGTGGTGGTGGTACAGGGTTACTAGATGGTGGTGGTACAGGGTTACTAGATGGTGGTGGTACAGGGTTACTAGATGGTGGTGGTGGTGGTGGTACAGGGTTACTAGATGGTGGTGGTGGTACAGGGTTACTAGATGGTGGTGGTGGTGGTACAGGGTTACTAGATGGAGATGGTGGTACGGGGTTACTAGATGGAGGTGGTGGTACGGGGTTACTAGATGGAGATGGTGGTACAGGGTTACTAGATGGAGATGGTGGTACGGGGTTACTAGATGGTGGTGGTGGTGGTACAGGGTTACTAGATGGTGGTGGTGGTGGTACAGGGTTACTAGATGGTGGTGGTACAGGGTTACTAGATGGAGATGGTGGTACAGGGTTACTAGATGGTGGTGGTGGTGGTACAGGGTTACTAGATGGTGGTGGTGGTGGTACAGGGTTACTAGATGGTGGTGGTACAGGGTTACTAGATGGTGGTGGTACAGGGTTACTAGATGGTGGTGGTGGTGGTGGTACAGGGTTACTAGATGGTGGTGGTGGTACAGGGTTACTAGATGGTGGTGGTGGTACAGGGTTACTAGATGGTGGTGGTGGTGCAGGGTTACTAGATGGTGGTGGTGGTGGTACAGGGTTACTAGATGGTGGTGGTGGTACAGGGTTACTAGATGGTGGTGGTACAGGGTTACTAGATGGTGGTGGTGGTGGTGCAGGGTTACTAGATGGTGGTGGTGGTACAGGGTTACTAGATGGTGGTGGTGGTACAGGGTTACTAGATGGTGGTGGTACAGGGTTACTAGATGGTGGTGGTACAGGGTTACTAGATGGTGGTGGTGGTGGTACAGGGTTACTAGATGGTGGTGGTGGGGGTACAGGGTTACTAGATGGTGGTGGTGGTACAGGGTTACTAGATGGTGGTGGTGGTACAGGGTTACTAGATGGTGGTGGTACAGGGTTACTAGATGGTGGTGGTACAGGGTTACTAGATGGTGGTGGTGGTGGTACAGGGTTACTAGATGGTGGTGGTGGTACAGGGTTACTAGATGGTGGTGGTGGTACAGGGTTACTAGATGGTGGTGGTACAGGGTTACTAGATGGTGGTGGTACAGGGTTACTAGATGGTGGTGGTGGTGGTACAGGGTTACTAGATGGTGGTGGTGGTACAGGGTTACTAGATGGTGGTGGTACAGGGTTACTAGATGGTGGTGGTGGTACAGGGTTACTAGATGGTGGTGGTGGTAGAGGGTTACTAGATGGTGGTGGTGGTACAGGGTTACTAGATGGTGGTGGTGGTACAGGGTTACTAGATGGTGGTGGTGGTAGAGGGTTACTAGAGGGTGGTGGTGGTACAGGGTTACTAGATGGTGGTGGTGGTGGTGCAGGGTTACTAGATGGTGGTGGTGGTATAGGGTTACTAGATGGTGGTGGTGGTAGAGGGTTACTAGATGGTGGTGGTGGTACAGGGTTACTAGATGGTGGTGGTGGTGGTGCAGGGTTACTAGATGGTGGTGGTGGTATAGGGTTACTAGATGGTGGTGGTGGTAGTACAGGGTTACTAGATGGTGGTGGTGGTGGTACAGGGTTACTAGATGGTGGTGGTACAGGGTTACTAGATGGTGGTGGTGGTACAGGGTTACTAGATGGTGGTGGTGGTGGTACAGGGTTACAGATATTTTATAGTTCAGTGTTATTAAATTCTTTGCCCACAACCACCAACCACCTCTCTCTTCTCCTCACTGCCCGTTAGCGACCCACAAACCCCTCTCAGTACTTAACAGCAGTAGCAGTAGCAGCAGCGCACGCAGGCAGGCACACACACACTGCCACCGTCAACATTCTTCAGATCCAGGGAACAGGAAGCGTGTTTCGTACAGCTGAATCATATCCATAGGGACGTGCAGCCATTTCATGTTACAGCCATGTCAATAAGTCCAGCTCGGTAAGACTCATCCTAAATGACACCCTATTCCTTATACAGTGCACTACTTTTGACCAGGTCCCACAGGGGCCTCATAGATTCAGCCCTTGGGGAGGAAGTGAATAGTTTGCCTTGACTCAGGATGGAGTTGTGGGTTCTCTTCAGACTCTTCTGAAGACAGTGAGTGAAGGGGCAGATGTTGAGGTTTTGAGACACAACACTTAAAGGGATCAGAGGAAAACGGGATGGGAACAAGATTTATGTTGAGTGTGAGATATGCATGTTGGACAGGTTTCAGCTGGAGAGGAAGTGGAAGATATATGCCTTAGACCCAGGGTGGATGTATGAGTCATGGTCTTCAAGACTCTTCTCTCAACAGTAGCCTATGTCAGTGTCACTGAGCTGGCTGGCTTGGTGTTGGAGTCTCCTATTGACGAGCAGCAGCAGTAGAGGGTCTAGATCCTCCCCCTATAAGACAACAGTCTTTGTTAGTTTATTTCAAATCAGGATGTGATTAATGGAGATGTTGACTAGGATTTTTACCCCAGCTCCCTGCTCTACTCCACTGTACCCTTTGTGAATGAATAAACCCCCTACACCCCCATCAGGCCCTGTCCTGTTAATAGTACTAAATTACTTCCTGTCTGTGTCCTCATTACCCCCTCATAGTGAGGTGGAATTACATTACTCTGAGTGTGTGTGTGTCTGAACATGCAAGATACAGAGCTCGTCTTTCATACAGATACTATCCCCATCTACACACACACACACACACACGCACGCACGCACGCACACACACACACTCGCCTGTTTCCTGTCAGCTGTTGTTCCTCACACAGAGAACTGCCATGATCCCATGTATGACAAACATGTCTCAGATACACACCACTACTGAACCAATCTACTCTGCTGTCCCCGACACACACCACTACTGAACCAATCTACTCTGCTGTCCCAAACACACACCACTACTGAACCAATCTACTCTGCTGTCCCCGACACACACCACTACTGAACCAATCTACTCTGCTGTCTCAGACACACACCACTACTGAACCAATCTACTCTGCTGTCCCCGACACACACCACCACTCACCCAATTGTCCTTGCTATCACAGACACACACACATATTGTGGATCCAGAGTTACCGATCTAACAGAACACAGAGGGTGTTTTTTAACGGATACCACTGTGGATCCAGAGTTACCTATCTAACAGAACACAGAGGGTGTTTTTTAACGGATACCACTGTGGATCCAGAGTTACCTATCTAACAGAACACAGAGGGTGTTTTTTAACAGATACCACTGTGGATCCAGAGTTACCTATCTAACAGAACACAGAGGGTGTTTTTTAACGGATACCACTGTGGATCCAGAGTTACCTATCTAACAGAACACAGAGGGTGTTTTTTAACGGATACCACTGTGGATCCAGAGTTACCTATCTAACAGAACACAGAGGGTGTTTTTTAACGGATACCACTGTGGATCCAGAGTTACCTATCTAACAGAACACAGAGGGTGTTTTTTAACGGATACCACTGTGGATCCAGAGTTACCTATCTAACAGAACACAGAGGGTGTTTTTTAACGGATACCACTGTGGATCCAGAGTTACCTATCTAACAGAACACAGAGGGTGTTTTTTAACGGATACCACTGTGGATCCAGAGTTACCTATCTAACAGAACACAGAGGGTGTTTTTTAACGGATACCACTGTGGATCCAGAGTTACCTATCTAACAGAACACAGAGGGTGTTTTTTAACGGAAACCACTGTGGATCCAGAGTTACCTATCTAACAGAACACAGAGGGTGTTTTTTAACGGATACCACTGTGCTTTTGGTTCACCAATATATTTAGTCTGCAGACTCTCCAAACCTTTTTGTGTTTTTTATTCAGAAATACTTTCCTAACCCTAAAAAAACATACAAAAATATATATATATTTTTAAAAATCTACCAATTGGTGTTTAAAAGGAGACAAATATGCGTGTATTTACATGGCTTTCTGTCATTGATCCCTAATATTCTTTACTGAGTCTGTTGAGAAAATTCCAATTAAAGGTACACCAAATTTAAAGGGATGGCTTTAGATAAACGTACTGAAAAACCTATTGAATGAAAACTCCATGAGAAAATCTATTGAATTACAACGCCTGCAAAGCCGGTTACGCACCTGCGTAAGGTAAGTCTGAATACCAAATACTGAGGAGTGTGTAGGAAAGGCGTGCTTAGGAAAGGCGTGCTTAGGAAAGGCGTGCTTAGGAAAGGCCTACATTTGTTGCATTTTTTCCTGAAAGTCTGAATTGGGCCCGTAATTAATAATGTGGTAATTGAGCAAGTTAAGGAGACTAATCTGCTTGGTATGACCCTAGATTGTAAACGGATTTGGTCAAAACATATTGACGCAACAGTAATGTATTTTTTTAACCTTTATTTAATTAGGCAAGTCAGCATGTATGCCCAAAGCAGGAGGCAAAAAATATATATAATTCCAGTGCTTTATTAATTGATCTTATTTTGCTTACTGTTACTTTGGACAAAATCAAGATGTCAATATTCTTCTAATGCTTTCTGAATAACAAATTGTGTATTACAGCTCTTAATTTCCAATGGATCTCAGCAAATCCTACAATTAACTTGATTATATATCTTTGTTATTGTTTGATAGCCTTAATATGTGTTCATCACAGTGTGTGTGTGTGTAGACTTACTATGTGTTCATCACAGTCTGTGTGTGTAATGTAGCCTTAATATGTGTTCTCTGTGTGTGCTGTATGTATGTTTTATCTGTTACTGCTCACGTGAGTTATATGATGTGGAATAGAGTTCCATGTAGTCATGGCTCTATGTAGTACTGTGCATTTCCCAGAGTCTGTTCTGGATTTGAGGACTGTGAAGAAGAGACCCCCCCTGGTGGCATGTCTTGTGGGGTATGCATGGGTGTCCCGGGTTTGTGTTCAGCTGTTTGAATAGACAGACACGTCAATGCCTCCCACAAAGACAAGTAGTGATGCAGTCAATCTCTCCTCTACTTTGAGCCAGGAGAGATTGACATGCATATTATTGATGTTAGCTCTCTGAGTACATCTAAGGGCCAGCTGTGCTGCTCTTTTCTGGGCCAACTGGAATTTGCCTATATTCTATTTTGCAGCACTTGACCATATAACTGGACAGGAGTCCAGGTGGGATAAAACTAGGGACTGTAGGACTTGTTTAGTTGATAGTGATGCCAAGAAAGCCGAGCAGCACTTTATTACAGACAGACCTCTCCCCATTTTAGCTTGGGGCTCCCGAATGGCGCAGCAGTCTAAGGCATTGCATCTCAGTGCTTAGTGGCATCACTACAGACCCTGGTTTGATTCCAGGCTGTATCACAACCGGCCGTGATTGAGAGTCCCAAAGGGCGGCGCACAATTGGCCCAGCGTTGTCCAGGTTAGGGTTTGGCCGGGGTAGGCTGTCATTGTAAATAAGAATGTGTTCTTAACTGACTTGCCTAGTTAAATAAAGGTTAAATAATATTATTTTTAAATTATAATAATCTATGAGCAGAATTACCTCAATTAGCCACAAAATCCCTAGTTTGAAAGTGATTTTCAAACTGTGCTGCACCATCCCCCCTACATTTTCCCCCACGTGGGCCAGCCGCCCAGCAATTAGAGTTCAACCAATGAGCTTCAGCCTCTCGCCGTATGAGTGACAGCTAGTAATAAGCATATGATGCACCCACAGCAGAGCGAGAGAAAGAGCAACGACGCGGTGCACAAATCTGAACACATATGCGACATAGTACGCAATTTTCGGGGACCACATTTTGGCTCGTGAGCCACTACTTTCACTATCTTTAAAAAGTATACAAATGTACCAGAGAATCTCTTTAACCTCAATGTCAACTTGTTTTAACATCGCATTGCTGTTTTTTGCTGTACAGATCATGTATTTGGGATGTTTTCAGTGTATTTTGATTGTAAAAAACGAAATAAATGTGTGCACTAAAATTACAAAAAGTGAACTGGAATGAACTGATTGACTCTGACAGCCCTAACACATACAGTATACCATACATGACATACACTGCTATATACTACTAGTACACAGGCATGTGCTATCCCTCCAGCACACAGTGTACATGCATGCACAATGCTCTCACAGACAAGGGGCAACGTCCTCCACCAGACCATAGATCATCGTCAAGGGACAACGTCCTCCAACAGACCATAGATCATCGTCAAGGGGCAACGTCCTCCAACAGACCATAGATCATCGTCAAGGGACAACGTCCTCCACCAGACCATAGATCATCGTCAAGGGACAACGTCCTCCACCAGACCATAGATCATCGTCAAGGGACAACGTCCTCCAACAGACCATAGATCATCGTCAAGGGACAACGTCCTCCAACAGACCATAGATCATGGAGGAATGCAGGAATGAAGACTCTCAGACAGTTTGTGATCAGAGTCCTATAGCTCCCCCTACTGGATTACTGCTTTAACAGCTGGGAAGGAGATCACCATGAGCTGGCACAACGTCTACACTACATCTACAGGGGTGTTGGGCCAGTAACTGAAAGGTTGCTGGATCGTTCTGAGCAAGGCAGTTAACCCACTGTTCCCCAGGGCGCCAAAGACGTGGATGTCGATTAAGGCAGCCCCCCCCCCCTCTGATTCAGAGGGTTAAATGAGGAAGACACATTTCAGTTGAAGGCATTGAACTGAAATGAGTCTTCCACCTTTAACCCAACCCCTCTGTTGGCCAGCAAGTGGGAGGGATTTCAGAGGTTAAATGAAATGTATTCGGTATGCACAAGGGAACCACACCTGCAAAGCCCATTACAACTGCCTAAGGTACTAAATGGGGAAAGGGAAATACCTAACCTGGGGGGGTTGGGGGCCCCAGTCTGCCCCTGAAGTGTCTCCAGGAGGGCATGCTGAGACAACCCCTAGAACCTCCTGTCCTCCATCTCATCTCCACCCTTCTTCTGGACTCTCTGACTGGTGTTCAGTGCATCTTTAACCATTAAAACACTAGGACTTCTACTAGTCTCCTCTTCCTGTTTGCTGTGTGTGTGTGTGTGAGAGTGTGGTGTGTGTGTGGTGATAACTTGTGAATTGTACCCCTGTCTCTTACTGGTTCTCTCTAACTGGATAGTTGTACATATATCTGAACCGCCACTTCTTTGAGACCACCACATGGGGATGCTCTTTCTCAGGGTCAATAGCATGCTACATGTTTCTCAGATTTGATTCTCTCAAAATCGACAGACACACATAAATCAGTCTATTCAATGTTTATTGACAAAATCAAACAGAATCAATGGGGTGAGTATACTTCAACTGATCAAGCTAGCGGACAGAAGTTGATCAAGTTCTAAATTAATAGTCCTACGGGTAAAAAAAAAATTACTCCAAGGTCAAGAAAGGTTTATGAAAATCAGACAACAACAAAAAGAAAAGCCTAAATATAAAACAAAAACCTTAATTCAAAGTTAAAAAATATACATGAATTTAATTCTGAATGATTTACTGTACATAAAATAATTTCTGGTCCAAAATGGATCTTTTCTCAAAAACAACAAAAACAGAACCCAGCTTCTGTTATTTAAATGTGCTCTTCACTCACAGAAAATGGTTACATAACCCTGATTAAAAAAAATATTTGTTAATACAAAATGGTTCATTTCTTAAACATGTATGTTTGTCTTCTGAAGGAAAATGAGATATTTACGTGAAAGCCGTCATCACAAAAAAGATGAAAAGCTTCAGAGTAACTCACAACCGACAAGATGCCACAATCAACATAAAATTCATAACAAAGTATTCTGTTTGTCATCAAAAGACAATTGTAAACGGAGACTTTTTTTGCCAATATGGGAGGTGGATTATTGGAGCACAGCCCCTTTAAAAGCAGTGATCCACTAGATTCAGCAGAGGGATGATTTGTTTTTTGAGCGGATGGGCAGGGGGGTCGGAACATAATTACAAATCATTTGTAGACTGAAAATTGACAGCAAGAAGACCAAACAGATATACTATTTAACTTAAACTTAATCATTTCAAAGCTTGTTTAGATTTGTATACAGTCACATATATCCCTCTATTATGCGTGGGAATACTATGGAACAGATTTCCAAAATTAAAATCACTTGGAGCTGATTTATTTATATCTAGCTCAGAAAACTTGGGGCGGTAAATAAAATCACCCGCGGGACACCAGTTGGGGAACCCCCCCTACGGGCCAAGCCCCCCCCCCTACTTTAAAGTAGCAGAATCTTGGTCCTCTTTAGTATCTCATTATTCCTATCATTTTAAACAAAATTATCAAGAAAAAAATCTAAAACTGCACCAAAAAAATGAAATACATGAAAAAAACATGCAATGAAAAAACCTTTTGAAAAACAAGGAGTAAACCACATCTTCACAAAAACGTGGATTCAGAGGCTCACAAAAATACCAAACTAAATTATATACAAGGTACTATAACAAACAAAAATGCATAACAACTCAAAACAATGTAGTTTATTTTCCAGGAGTCCAACAACCCGAACCCTTCCTCATCTAGTCAGGTCAACTCAATAATGACCGTTAACCTAACTTGAGATCTGTGAACACAACTCTCCCAATTAAATTCTCCAATTGAAAATCTCATATTTGACATTTTCCATACATGAAAGTTACCCATGCATATCTGAAGTTAGGACTGGACCCTACGAGAGCTGACAAACAATGACGATCATGATTGACTCCTGATGATAAAATTGATGTTCCCCAGAAGGATGTGGTAGACTGCATCTGCCGAGGACAGGAGACAACCCTCCATCTCTTTCTACATCCTCATCTTCTCTATCCTTCTCTGTCCTCTCTTCACACTTCCTGTCCTACTTTCTCCACATCTCTCTTTTCTGTTGTCTCGGTGACCCGGTCTGCTCTCGTCCCGTCTTCCTCTCTAATCCATAACTACAGTCTCTAAAGTGCTCCAATGGAAACTGGACTGACAGAAAAGACACAAGTGCCTCCAAAAAAAATACAAAACAAAAACAAAACAAATTAAACAAAAATGAAAGCAAATAAACATCTGCACCGAACGCGTTTCTCCAAATAAAGGGAGGGAGAGAGAGAGAGAGAACATGTGTGTGTGTGTCATAGCATCCCCTGTCGTCATCTTCAGTACTTTGGCACTTTGGTGTAATCCTCAGTGTGTATGCTCTTACACAGCCCTATGGACAGGATCATACCCAGGAGCTGTAGAAAGCAGAGGTTAGAGGTCAGGGTAACAGTATCACTACATCTAAAGCCTTTCAGGAGGGTTCTCTCAGTAGCTGTGATCAGTGTACGCTCCCGTAGCAGGAAGTGTCTACATACACTGAAAAACAAGAGCTGCTGTCGTGGAAGTCACGCGGATTAAGTCAAGAGGTCAGAAGCTGTTTCTGACAGGCTTTTATTCCTCTTAATGATAAACATCTGTCTGGCTGAGAGACCTGCCTGACAGACGTGGTAAACATCTGTCTGGCTGAGAGACCTGCCTGACAGACGTGGTAAACATCTGTCTGGCTGAGAGACCAGCCTGACAGACGTGGTAAACATCTGTCTGGCTGAGAGACCAGCCTGACAGACGTGGTAAACATCTGTCTGGCTGAGAGACCTGCCTGACAGATTATGTAGAATGTATGTGTTGTTCTGGTCCAGTAGAATGTATGTGTTGTTCTGGTGCTATAGAATGTATATGTTGTTCTGGTGCTATAGAATGTATATGTTGTTCTGGTCCAGTAGAATGTATATGTTGTTCTGGTCCATTAGAATGTATATGTTGTTCTGGTCCAGTAGAATGTATATGTTGTTCTTTACCTCGATGACAGCCACTCCCAGGCAGACCCCCAGGATGACTCCAACGTTGGCAAACAGCCAGCTCTCTACACTGGAGTTACAGCCCTGAGAGACAGAGAGACAGAGAGACGTATATTAAACACAGTCCAATATATTAACAGATGATGGTGGTGTTTAGTGATGTTCATGTTGCAAGTAACTCAGTTATGGAGTCAAACACTGTGACCATATTTCAATGCCATTTGAAGTTGACACAGACTTACATTGAGTACTGATACATGTGTAGCACAAGCACTATGAGAAGTCTCTGTAGGAGTGTTCTCTTAATCAATCAACTAATATAATATATATATCTGGAGTATTTCTCCTGTCTTATCCGGTGTCCTGTGTGAATTTAAGTATGCTCTCTCTAATTCTCTCTTTCTTTCTCCCTCAGGACTACCTGGCCTGATGACTCCTTGCTGTCCCCAGTTCACCTGGTGGTGCTGCTGCTCCGGTTTCAACTGTTCTGCCTGCGGCTGTGGAACCCTGACCTGTTCACCGGATGTGCTACCTGTCCCAGACCTGCTGTTTTCAACTCTCTAGAGACAGCAGGAGCGGTAGAGATACTCTGAATGATCAGCTATGAAAAGCCAACTGACATTTACTCCTGAGGTGCTGACTTGTTGCACCCTCTACAACCACTGTGACTATTATTATCTGACCCTGCTGGTCATCTATGAACATTTTAACAACTTGGCCATGTTCAGTTGTAATCTCCACCTGGCACAGCCAGAAGAGGACTGGCCACCCCTCATAGCCTGGTTCCTCTCTAGGTTTCTTCTTAGGTTCCGGCCTTTCTAGGGAGTTTTTCCTAGCCACCGGGCTTCTACACCTGCATTGCTTGCTGTTTGGGGTTTTAGGCTGGGTTTCTGTACAGCACTTTGAGATATCAGCTGATGTAAGAAGGGCTTTATAAATACATTTGATTTGAAATTTGTTTAATATATGGAGTGTTCTTACCCTGTCGTAGACGGGCCAGTGAAGTGACTGTGCCTCACAGAAACCACTGTCAGAGGAGGAATCACCCTCAACCAGAGACACGTTCTGGCAGGAACACGGGAACAACAGCTGGGAACTGTTCACTATGACAGCATTACCATGCCAGTCCATATGACCACTCCATCCACAACACTCCATCTGGAGAGAGAGAGGGATGGATGGAGGAAAGGAGAGAGAAGATGAGAAAGAGGGAGAGAGCGAAAGGGGAGACAGAGACAGAAAGCGAGAGCGATGAGAGAGACAGAGACAGAAAGCGAGAGCGATGAGAGAGAGAGAGACAGAAAGCGAGAGCGATGAGAGAGAGAGAGACAGAAAGCGAGAGCGATGAGAGAGAGAGAGACAGAAAGCGAGAGCGATGAGAGAGAGAGAGACAGAAAGCGAGAGCGATGAGAGAGAGAGAGACAGAAAGCGAGAGCGATGAGAGAGAGAGAGACAGAAAGCGAGAGCGATGAGAGAGAGAGAGACAGAAAGCGAGAGCGATGAGAGAGAGAGAGACAGAAAGCGAGAGCGATGAGAGAGAGAGAGACAGAAAGCGAGAGCGATGAGAGAGAGAGAGACAGAAAGCGAGAGCGATGAGAGAGAGAGAGACAGAAAGCGAGAGCGATGAGAGAGAGAGACAGAAAGCGAGAGCGATGAGAGAGAGAGACAGAAAGCGAGAGCGATGAGAGAGAGAGACAGAAAGCGAGAGCGATGAGAGAGAGAGACAGAAAGCGAGAGCGATGAGAGAGAGAGAGACAGAAAGCGAGAGCGATGAGAGAGAGAGAGACAGAAAGCGAGAGCGATGAGAGAGAGAGAGACAGAAAGCGAGAGCGATGAGAGAGAGAGACAGAAAGCGAGAGCGATGAGAGAGAGAGACAGAAAGCGAGAGCGATGAGAGAGAGAGACAGAAAGCGAGAGCGATGAGAGAGAGAGTGAGAAACAAAGCGAGAGAGAGGTAGAGGGGGGAGAGAGAGGTAGAGAGGGATTAGAGGTAGAGATAGAGGGAGGAGGGAGAGAGAGAGAGAGAGAGCGAGAGCGAGAGGGAGGAGAGGAAGGAGAGAGAGAAGGGGGGGTAGAGATAAAAGGAATAAAACAATGGTGATTAAAGGTTGACAATAATAGTGAGGAAACATGTCCAGAAAGAGAATGGAAGAAGGGGAAACCCAAGAAGTCCAGTCGTTTTCAGATAGATTAACGCTGACTAGCAACCCTATACTGTAAGTATTGCTTTACAATGAACTAGGACAAAGAAATGTTCAAGCTGCTGAAGGGGTTTACAAGGAGCTGAGAGGTGAAGTATTCTCCACTTCCTTTGTTTGAAATAACTTTTCCAGACGGACGGAGCTTTAAGAGCTTGGCGTAAGGCCTTCGTGTCAATCCATTTCTAACAGCTACGGTTTGGCTCCACTGAACAATCCATTTCTAACAGCTACGGTTTGGCTCCACTGAACAATCCATTTCTAACAGCTACGGTTTGGCTCCACTGAACAATCCATTTCTAACAGCTACGGTTTGGCTCCACTTAACAATCCATTTCTAACAGCTACGGTTTGGCTCCACTGAACAATCCATTTCTAACAGCTACGGTTTGGCTCCACTGAACAATCCATTTCTAACAGCTACGGTTTGGCTCCACTGAACAATCCATTTCTAACAGCTACGGTTTGGCTCCACTTAACAATCCATTTCTAACAGCTACGGTTTGGCTCCACTGAACAATCCATTTCTAACAGCTACGGTTTGGCTCCACTGAACAATCCATTTCTAACAGCTACGGTTTGGCTCCACTGAACAATCCATTTCTAACAGCTACGGTTTGGCTCCACTGAACAATCCATTTCTAACAGCTACGGTTTGGCTCCACTGAACAATCCATTTCTAACAGCTACGGTTTGGCTCCACTTAACAATCCATTTCTAAACAGCTACGGTTTGGCTCCACTTAACAATCCATTTCTAAACAGCTACGGTTTGGCTCCACTTAACAATCCATTTAGATGTATTTTACGACTGCGTCAAATGACACCAGTGTAATTTCTGTACAGAGAGCCTTATACCAAGCACTAGACTACTTACATCAGACCGTTGGTTTCACTTCAGGTAACTGACAATTCTATGCAAATGAACGGTCAACATTCATTGTATTTTATTACATTTTACACCACTTGCCACTTTACCGTAAAACTACAGGTAATGTTAAATCTCTTTTGGTCGACTGGTGTGTTGACTTTTGAACTGGTTGAATTGACCTCCGTTCCAAGTCAAAATAACAGCCCTTTTCCCCTCTTAGTTCAAAATGGTTAGAGTTAAGGGAAGATGGTCCTCGATCTGTGCTCTCCACTCACCGTCCTCTGTATGTAATCCCAGGCCTGCTCTGTGCTGCTGTTCTTGCCAGGGTAGTTGCTTAGGATCTGGGTCACGATGTTGGACATCTCCTTATTTAGCTGAGACAGACAGAGAGAGAAAAGGGGGGAAACTAGTCAGTAAACCAGTCATTCAATGAGTCAAATCAGACAGTGTTGGTTTCTAAACTACTCTAAAAGTTTCTAAAACACAAACACAAAACCTGGAGAGAAAATACAATGCCCAGAACTAGAGATACAAATCAGTTGAATAAATCTGAGTAAATTCCTGGAGAAAATTATCCCTGATCATTCAAAGCTAGTATTGTTTTGTAATGTGTAGATCTTATGGCCCCCACTCATCTCTGACCCCTCCCCATCCTTCTCTTTTGAAACAGGTCGTATAAAGTGCTGTTTTTTTTTCTCCTAAATGGCGCCCTATTCCCTTTATAGTGCGCTACTTTTAACAAAGGTGCATAGGGCTCCAGTCAAAAGTAGTGCACTATATAGGGAATAGGGCTCCAGTCAAAAGTAGTGCACTATATAGGGAATAGGGCTCTGGTCTATAGTAGTACCACTATATAGGGAATAGGGCTCTGGTCTATAGTAGTACCACTATATAGGGAATAGTGCTCTGGTCTATAGTAGTACCACTATATAGGGAATAGGGCTCTGGTCTATAGTAGTACCACTATATAGGGAATAGGGCTCTGGTCTATAGTAGTACCACTATATAGGGAATAGGGCCCTGGTCTATAGTAGTACCACTATATAGGGAATAGGGCTCTGGTCTATAGTAGTACCACTATATAGGGAATAGGGCCCTGGTCTATAGTAGTACCACTATATAGGGAATAGGGCTCTGGTCTATAGTAGTACCACTATATAGGGAATAGGGCTCTGGTCTATAGTAGTACACTATATAGGGAATAGGGCTCTGGTCTATAGTAGTACCACTATATAGGGAATAGGGCTCTGGTCTATAGTAGTACCACTATATAGGGAATAGGGCTCTGGTCTATAGTAGTACCACTATATAGGGAATAGGGCTCTGGTCTATAGTAGTACCACTATATAGGGAATAGGGCTCCAGTCAAAAGTAGTGCACTATATAGGGAATAGGGCTCCAGTCAAAAGTAGTGCACTATATAGGGAATAGGGCTCTGGTCTATAGTAGTACCACTATATAGGGAATAGGGCTCTGGTCTATAGTAGTACCACTATATAGGGAATAGGGCTCTGGTCTATAGTAGTACCACTATATAGGGAATAGTGCTCTGGTCTATAGTAGTACCACTATATAGGGAATAGGGCTCTGGTCTATAGTAGTACCACTATATAGGGAATAGGGCTCTGGTCTATAGTAGTACCACTATATAGGGAATAGGGCCCTGGTCTATAGTAGTACCACTATATAGGGAATAGGGCTCTGGTCTATAGTAGTACCACTATATAGGGAATAGGGCCCTGGTCTATAGTAGTACCACTATATAGGGAATAGGGCTCTGGTCTATAGTAGTACCACTATATAGGGAATAGGGCCCTGGTCTATAGTAGTACCACTATATAGGGAATAGGGCTCTGGTCTATAGTAGTACCACTATATAGGGAATAGGGCCCTGGTCTATAGTAGTACCACTATATAGGGAATAGGGCTCTGGTCTATAGTAGTACCACTATATAGGGAATAGGGCTCTGGTCTATAGTAGTACACTATATAGGGAATAGGGCTCTGGTCTATAGTAGTACCACTATATAGGGAATAGGGCTCTGGTCTATAGTAGTACCACTATATAGGGAATAGGGCTCTGGTCTATAGTAGTACCACTATATAGGGAATAGGGCTCTGGTCTATAGTAGTACCACTATATAGGGAATAGGGCTCCAGTCAAAAGTAGTGCACTATATAGGGAATAGGGCTCCAGTCAAAAGTAGTGCACTATATAGGGAATAGGGCTCTGGTCTATAGTAGTACCACTATATAGGGAATAGGGCTCTGGTCTATAGTAGTACCACTATATAGGGAATAGGGCTCTGGTCTATAGTAGTACCACTATATAGGGAATAGTGCTCTGGTCTATAGTAGTACCACTATATAGGGAATAGGGCTCTGGTCTATAGTAGTACCACTATATAGGGAATAGGGCTCTGGTCTATAGTAGTACCACTATATAGGGAATAGGGCCCTGGTCTATAGTAGTACCACTATATAGGGAATAGGGCTCTGGTCTATAGTAGTACCACTATATAGGGAATAGGGCCCTGGTCTATAGTAGTACCACTATATAGGGAATAGGGCTCTGGTCTATAGTAGTACCACTATATAGGGAATAGGGCTCTGGTCTATAGTAGTACACTATATAGGGAATAGGGCTCTGGTCTATAGTAGTACCACTATATAGGGAATAGGGCTCTGGTCTATAGTAGTACCACTATATAGGGAATAGGGCTCTGGTCTATAGTAGTACCACTATATAGGGAATAGGGCTCTGGTCTATAGTAGTACCACTATATAGGGAATAGGGCTCCAGTCAAAAGTAGTGCACTATATAGGGAATATGGCTCTGGTCTATAGTAGTACCACTATATAGGGAATAGGGCTCTGGTCTATAGTAGTACCACTATATAGGGAATAGGGCTCCAGTCAAAAGTAGTGCACTATATAGGGAATATGGCTCTGGTCTATAGTAGTACCACTATATAGGGAATAGGGCTCTGGTCTATAGTAGTACACTATATAGGGAATAGGGCTCTGGTCTATAGTAGTTCACTATATAGGGAATAGGGCTCTGGTCTATAGTAGTACCACTATATAGTGAATAGGGCTCTGGTCTGTAGTAGTACCACTATATAGGGAATAGGGCTCTGGTCTATAGTAGTACCACTATATAGGGAATAGGGCCCTGGTCTATAGTAGTACCACTATATAGGGAATAGGGCTCTAGTCTATAGTAATACCACTATATAGGGAATAGGGTTCTGGTCTATAGTATTACCACTATATAGGGAATAGGGCTCTGGTCTATAGTAGTACCACTATATAGGGAATAGGGCTCCAGTCAAAAGTAGTGCACTATATAGGGAATAGGGCTCTGGTCTATAGTAGTACCACTATATAGAGAATAGGGCTCTGGTCTATAGTAGTACCACTATATAGGGAATAGGGCTCCAGTCAAAAGTAGTGCACTATATAGGGAATATGGCTCTGGTCTATAGTAGTACCACTATATAGGGAATAGGGCTCTGGTCTATAGTAGTACACTATATAGGGAATAGGGCTCTGGTCTATAGTAGTTCACTATATAGGGAATAGGGCTCTGGTCTATAGTAGTACCACTATATAGTGAATAGGGCTCTGGTCTGTAGTAGTACCACTATATAGGGAATAGGGCTCCAGTCAAAAGTAGTGCACTATATAGGGAATATGGCTCTGGTCTATAGTAGTACCACTATATAGGGAATAGGGCTCTGGTCTATAGTAGTACACTATATAGGGAATAGGGCTCTGGTCTATAGTAGTTCACTATATAGGGAATAGGGCTCTGGTCTATAGTAGTACCACTATATAGTGAATAGGGCTCTGGTCTGTAGTAGTACCACTATATAGGGAATAGGGCTCTGGTCTATAGTAGTACCACTATATAGGGAATAGGGCCCTGGTCTATAGTAGTACCACTATATAGGGAATAGGGCTCTAGTCTATAGTAATACCACTATATAGGGAATAGGGTTCTGGTCTATAGTATTACCAATATATAGGGAATAGGGCTCTGGTCTATAGTAGTACCACTATATAGGGAATAGGGCTCCAGTCAAAAGTAGTGCACTATATAGGGAATAGGGCTCTGGTCTATAGTAGTACCACTATATAGAGAATAGGGCTCTGGTCTATAGTAGTACCACTATATAGGGAATAGGGCTCCAGTCAAAAGTAGTGCACTATATAGGGAATATGGCTCTGGTCTATAGTAGTACCACTATATAGGGAATAGGGCTCTGGTCTATAGTAGTACACTATATAGGGAATAGGGCTCTGGTCTATAGTAGTTCACTATATAGGGAATAGGGCTCTGGTCTATAGTAGTACCACTATATAGTGAATAGGGCTCTGGTCTGTAGTAGTACCACTATATAGGGAATAGGGCTCTGGTCTATAGTAGTACCACTATATAGGGAATAGGGCCCTGGTCTATAGTAGTACCACTATATAGGGAATAGGGCTCTAGTCTATAGTAATACCACTATATAGGGAATAGGGTTCTGGTCTATAGTATTACCACTATATAGGGAATAGGGCTCTGGTCTATAGTAGTACCACTATATAGGGAATAGGGCTCCAGTCAAAAGTAGTGCACTATATAGGGAATATGGCTCTGGTCTATAGTAGTACCACTATATAGGGAATAGGGCTCTGGTCTATAGTAGTACCACTATATAGGGAATAGGGCTCTGGTCTATAGTAGTACCACTATATAGGGAATAGGGCTCTGGTCTATAGTAGTACCACTATATAGGGAATAGGGCTCTGGTCTATAGTAGTACCACTATATAGGGCTCTGGTCTATAGTAGTACCACTATATAGGGAATAGGGCTCTGGTCTATAGTAGTACCACTATATAGGGCTCTGGTCTATAGTAGTACCACTATATAGGGAATAGGGCCCTGGTCTATATTAGTACCACTATATAGGGAATATGGCTCTGGTCTATAGTAGTACCACTATATAGGGAATAGGGCTCTGGTCTATAGTAGTGCACTATATAGGGAATAGGGCTCTGGTCTATAGTAGTACCACTATATAGGGAATAGGGCTCTGGTCTATAGTAGTACCACTATATAGGGAATAGGGCTCTGGTCTATAGTAGTACCACTATATAGGGAATAGGGCTCTGGTCTATAGTAGTACCACTATATAGGGAATAGGGCCCTGGTCTATATTAGTACCACTATATAGGGAATAGGGCTCTGGTCTATAGTAGTACCACTATATAGGGAATAGGGCTCTGGTCTATAGTAGTGCCACTATATAGGGAATAGGGCTCTGGTCTATAGTAGTACACTATATAGGGAATAGGGCTCTGGTCTATAGTAGTGCACTATATAGGGAATAGGGCTCTGGTCTATAGTAGTACCACTATATAGGGAATAGGGCTCTGGTCTATAGTAGTACCACTATATAGGGAATAGGGCTCTGGTCTATAGTAGTACCACTATATAGGGAATAGGGCTCTGGTCTATAGTAGTACCACTATATAGGGAATAGGGCTCTGGTCTATAGTAGTACCACTATATAGGGAATAGGGCTCTGGTCTATAGTAGTACCACTACATAGGGAATAGGGCTCTGGTCTATAGTAGTACCACTATATAGGGAATAGGGCTCTAGTCTATAGTAGTACCACTATATAGGGAATAGGGCTCTGGTCTATAGTAGTGCCACTATATAGGGAATAGGGCTCTGGTCTATAGTAGTGCCACTAGGGAATAGGGCTCTGGTCTATAGTAGTACCACTATATAGGGAATAGGGCTCTGGTCTATAGCAGTACCACTATATAGGGAATAGGGCTCTGGTCTATAGTAGTACCACTATATAGGGAATAGGGCTCTGGTCTATAGCAGTACCACTATATAGGGAATAGGGCTCTGGTCTATAGTAGTACCACTATATAGGGAATAGGGCTCTGGTCTATAGTAGTACACTATATAGGGAATAGGCCTCTGGTCTATAGTAGTGCACTATGTAGGGAATAGGGCTCTGGTCTATAGCAGTACCACTATATAGGGAATAGGGCTCTGGTCTATAGTAGTACACTATATAGGGAATAGGGCTCTGGTCTATAGCAGTACCACTATATAGGGAATAGGGCTCTGGTCTTTAGTAGTACCACTATATAGGGAATAGGGCTCCTGTCTAAAGTAGTGCACTATATAGGGAATAGGGCTCCATTTGGGATCAAGTTTTTTCAGCCACCCTAAAAACCTTCAGGTGCGTGTTGTTAAAAAGCAGAACCACAGGAAGTTCACATTCGATGGTTGTTGAAACACGTTTTGTTTTGAACATTTATTGAACCAGGAAGTCCCACTGAGGTCAGAAGGGAGACCTGGCATGTCTTCCTATGGTGAGACATGGGCTCTCTCAATGAGCCCTTCCACCATTCCTCGCTTCCCATCTCCTCACTTCCTACATGCTTACCTCCTTCTCAACCGTATTGGAGGAGAAGGTTCAAGGTCCCTCCCTTCTGACCTCATTGTCCAATGCGTTTTAAGAAGGAAATGAGGAGAGCGGAAGGGAGGAATCGACGGAAAGAAATTAAGAAAGAGTGCTGGCATGTCCTTCTGTGGGGAGACTCTAGCAAAAGTATTAGGCCCCAGCGACAGGCCCCAGCGACAGGCCCCAGACGTGGTTAGCTACACGATTTGGACATGTCTGTTGTGTTGAAATGCTTAGTTACAGTGAACAGAGTATTACTGAGAAATGTGATATTGTTTAAAGTACTGAAGCAACATGTACAGTCTTGAAAGTCCACTTGGCAGAGAGGCTGCTGCCGCTGGCTGATGTTGAAAAATTTACGAATTGCAAAAACATTACTGAAGCTGGAGACGCATATCTCCCTCACTAACTTTAAGCACCAGCTGTCAGAGCAGCTCACAGATCACTGCACCTGTACATAGCCCATCCAACTACCTCATCCCCATGTTATTTTTTATTTTTTGCTCCTTTGCACCCCAGTATCTCTACTTGCACATTCATCTTCTGCACATCTATCACTCCAGTGTTTAATTGCTAAATTGTAATTATTTCACCACTACGGCCTATTTATTGCCATACCTCCCTAATCTTACTTCATTTGCACACACTGTATATAGATTGTTCTATTGTATTATTGACTGTATGTTTGTTTAGTCCATGTGTAACTCTGTGTTGTTGTTTGTGTCGCACTGCTTTGCTTTATCTTGGCCAGGTCACAGTTGTAAATGAGAACTTGTTCTCTACTGGCCTACCTGGTTAAATAAAGGACTTGTTCTCTACTGGCCTACCTGGTTAAATAAAGGACTTGTTCTCTACTGACCTACCTGGTTAAATAAAGGACTTGTTCTCTACTGGCCTACCTGGTTAAATAAAGGACTTGTTCTCTACCGGCCTACCTGGTTAAATAAAGGACTTGTTCTCTACTGACCTACCTGGTTAAATAAAGGACTTGTTCTCTACTGGCCTACCTGGTTAAATAAAGGTGAAATAAATAAAATAATACATGTTGGATCCAGACTTCCAACGATGGTTCTATTTCAGATTCAAAAAGCAGGAAGCAGCAGGGATACATCATTGATATGGCGGTCCCAAATGGCACCCTCTTCCCTATATAGTGCACTACTTCAGGGATACGACTGTCCCAAATGCCACCCTCATCCCTAAGTAGTGTACTATAGAGGGAATAAGGTGCCATTTGGGACTCATACAATATTTGGGTCTGAGAGGTGGATTCCAGCTTTACGGCATTTCCTAGTCAGATGTTTCCCTTCAGGTCCTCTGGGAGAGACAGACAGTGTGTGTGTGTGTGTGTGTGTGTTGTTGAGGTGGCTGAACCAAGCCATTGAACTATCCTATCCAGCCAGGATGGGTTCTGTTCCATTCCAAGTCTATAGCTTCTGCTACAATCTGCTAGGTCATTCCAAACCAGCTAGAAAGTTATAGAAGGTGTGTGTGTGTGTGTGCGCATGTTTCTCCAATGATCCACATCTGTGTTTACACATCTCTCCAGCTGGTGTGCGTGTGTTCCTATCAGCAGCAGTCACCCTCTCTCTGACCCCTCTCTCTCTCTCTGACCCCTCTCCTCACTGACAGACACACCTCTCTCTGACCCCTCTCCCCACTGGCAAACGTCTCTCTCTCTCCTCACTGTCAGACAACACCTTTCTCTCTCTCTGACCCCTATGCTTACTGCCCCTCACTGACAGACACACACCTGGCCAGGCTTTCCTCTGGTCCTCCTGGGGCCAAGGCCTCCTAAACAACAATAACCACCACTACACTAGTGCCCTGCACTTTTCATAGTGAACAACAGTTGGCACTGAGACACCAAAACACTGCTCAATCAGCTTGACATGACACCGGATGTGTCCCAAATGGCCCTGTTCATTTCTTTTGATCAGGGCCCGTAGGGATAAGGAATGGCCCCCTGTTCATTTCTTTTGATCAGGGCCCGTAGGGATAAGGAATGGCCCCCTGTTCATTTCTTTTGATCAGGGCCCGTAGCGATAAGGAATATAGTGACATATGGGAAACAGCCTCTCTTTGGGCTCGTCAGGGTTTTTTATTATCAGAAACTCATCTTAGCTAAATGAAACCAACAGGGGGAAATTCTTTACACTGTTATTGACAACCCACACATACAAAGTCCCAGAGAAGCTGGGAACACTTTTCATTCCATGGAAATCACTGTCTTTTCTTGGAAGATGTGCTCCAACACAGTCATGTAGAATGTACAGCACCAGTCATGTAGAATGTACAGCACCAGTCATGTAGAATGTACAGCACCAGTCATGTAGAATGTACAGCACCAGTCATGTAGAATGTACAGCACCAGTCATGTAGAATGTACAGCACCAGTCAAAAGTTGGGACACACCTACTCATTCAAGGAGTGTGCAAAGCTGTCATCAAGGCAAAGGGTGGCAACTTCGAAGAATCTCAAATATAAATACATTTTGATTTCTTTAACACTTTTTTGGTTACTACATGATTCCATATATGTTATTTAATGTTGATGTCTTCACTATTATTCAACATGGATATGTTGTTCTGGTCCTATAGAATGTTGTTCTGGTTCAGTAGAATGTTGTTCTGGTTCAGTAGAATGTAAATGTTGTTCTGGTCCAGTAGAATGTAAACGTTGTTCTGGTCCTATAGAATGTTGTTCTGGTCCTATAGAATGTATATGTTGTTCTGGTCCTATAGAATGTATATGTTGTTCTGGTCCTATAGAATGTATATGTTGTTCTGGTCCTATAGAATGTATATGTTGTTCTGGTCCTATAGAATGTATATGTTGTTCTGGTCCTATAGAATGTACATGTTGTTCTGGTCCTATAGAATGTACATGTTGTTCTGGTCCTATAGAATGTACATGTTGTTCTGGTCCTATAGAATGTACATGTTGTTCTGGTCCTATAGAATGTACATGTTGTTCTGGTCCTATAGAATGTACATGTTGTTCTGGTCCTATAGAATGCATATGTTGTTCTGGTCCTATAGAATGCATATGTTGTTCTGGTCCTATAGAATGCATATGCTGTTCTGGTCCTATAGAATGCATATGCTGTTCTGGTCCTATAGAATGCATATGTTGTTCTGGTCCTATAGAATGCATATGTTGTTCTGGTCCTATAGAATGCATTTGTTGTTCTGGTCCTATAGAATGCATTTGTTGTTCTGGTCCTATAGAATGCATTTGTTGTTCTGGTCCTATAGAATGCATTTGTTGTTCTGGTCCTATAGAATGCATATGTTGTTCTGGTCCTATAGAATGCATATGTTGTTCTGGTCCTATAGAATGCATATGTTGTTCTGGTCCTATAGAATGTATATGTTGTTCTGGTCCTATAGAATGTATATGTTGTTCTGGTCCTATAGAATGTATATGTTGTTCTGGTCCTATAGAATGTATATGTTGTTCTGGTCCTATAGAATGTATATGTTGTTCTGGTCCTATAGAATGTATATGTTGTTCTGGTCCTATAGAATGTATATGTTGTTCTGGTCCTATAGAATGTATATGTTGTTCTGGTCCTATAGAATGTATATGTTGTTCTGGTCCTATAGAATGTATATGTTGTTCTGGTCCTATAGAATGTATATGTTGTTCTGGTCCTATAGAATGTATATGTTGTTCTGGTCCTATAGAATGTATATGTTGTTCTGGTCCTATAGAATGTATATGTGTCTGTCCTAAGAATGTATGTTGTTCTGGTCCTATAGAATGTATATGTTGTTCTGGTCCTATAGAATGTATATGTTGTTCTGGTCCTATAGAATGTATAAATACAGCTTTTGGTAGCGTGTTCTGACTGAAAGTAAAATAGGTGTAATCAGTCTCAAAACAAGGTGTAGTCAAGGGTGTAGTGAGTCATTTTCTACAGAACAGGTTGTGTTCAGGCGGGTTCAACATCCTGGAATGTTCAGGTACACATACACCGTGTAGAACAGACGTCGGCAGGTAGTCTAGTGGTTAAGAGCAGCGGCAGTTAACAGGTTTGGGCCAGTAACCAAAAGGTCGCTGGTTCGAATCCCCGAGCTGACTAGGTGAAACACTTGAGCAAGGCACTTGACCCTAATTGCTCTTGTAAGTCATTCTGGATAAGAGTGTCTGCTAAGTGACAAGATAAAATAAAATGACATACTTTTCTGACATGTAGAGTAAGAATGGTAAAGCTATACATAGTATTTCTATCAGCTTTAGTAATTTCTCTTTCCTGAACGTGACCATCAACAGGTGTAAAAAGGAAGTGACATCACTCACCAGGTCCTTCTGGAAGTAGATGAGTACACCGGCTGCCACCTGACCAATCAGAATCAGCAGCAGGCAGGTGAAGTACTGGGGAGGAAGAGAGGATCATGGGACATATGAGATGACATCACCGTGGCAACAGTCCATCATAACAATGCATAAACACATCCACCCATCCCCAACCCACATACCAGACATCCTCACCTGCAGCATCATTCAGACATCAATCCCCACTTGCCTTCAAATAGAAATGCATTATGCATTCAACTATGTATGTAAATAATTGACTAGGATGTGACCTTCTAAACAAAAACTACAGTAGTAAACCTGGAGAGAGGAACTGATGTTGATACAATATCCACTGGACCAGCCACGGGGCTTTGTGTTGCTACAATATCCACTGGACCAGCCACAGGGCTTTGTGTTGCTACAATATCCACTGGAACAGCCACAGGGCTTTGTGTTGCTACAATATCCACTGGACCAACCACGGGGCTTTGTGTTGCTACAATATCCACTGGAACAGCCACGGGGCTTTGTGTTGCTACAATATCCACTGGACCAGCCATGGGGCTTTGTTCCTACTACAATATCCACTGGACTAGCCATGGGGCTTTGTTCCTACTACAATATCCACTGGACCAGCCATGGGGCTTTGTGTTGCTACTACAATAACCACTGGACCAGCCATGGGGCTTTGTGTTGCTACAATATCCAGTGGACCAACCACGGGGCTTTGTGTTGCTACAATAGCCACTGGAACAGCCACGGGGCTTTGTGTTGCTACAATATCCACTGGACCAGCCACGGGGCTTTGTGTTGCTACAATATCCAGTGGAACAGCCACGGGGCTTTGTGTTGCTACAATATCCACTGGACCAGCCACGGGGCTTTGTGTTGCTACAATATCCACTGGACCAGCCACGGGGCTTTGTGTTGCTACAATATCCACTGGAACAGCCACGGGGCTTTGTGTTGCTACAATATCCACTGGACCAACCACAGGGCTTTGATCTACTACAATATCCACTGGACCAGCCACGGGGCTTTGTGTTGCTACAATATCCACTGGACCAGGCACGGGGCTTCGTGTTGCTACAATATCCACTGGAACAGCCACGGGGCTTTGTGTGCAACTCCTCCCTGTACAGTAGCAGTAGTTTGTAATGCATTCACACTAGCATACACTGAGTGGAACAGCCATGGGGCTTTGTGTTGCTACAATATTGTTCTACTACAATATTGTTCTACTACAATATCTACTGGAACAGCCAGTGGATATTGCTACAATATCCACTGGCTGTTCCACCTGACCAATCAGAATCAGCAGCAGGCAGGTGAAGTACTGGGGAGGAAGAGAGGATCATGGGACATATGAGATGACATCACCGTGGCAACAGTCCATCATAACAATGCATAAACACATCCACCCATCCCCAACCCACATACCAGACATCCTCACCTGCAGCATCATTCAGACATCAATCCCCACTTGCTACAATATCCACTGGAATAGTCATGTGACTTTGTTCTACTACAATATCCACTGGACCAGCCACGGGGCTTTGTTCTACTACAATATCCACTGGACCAGCCACGGGGCTTTGTTCTACTACAATATCCACTGGACCAGCCACGGGGCTTTGTTCTACTACAATATCCACTGGACCAGCCACGGGGCTGTGTGTTGCTACAATATCCACTGGACCAGCCACGGGGCTTTGTGTTGCTACAATATCCACTGGACCAGCCACGGGGCTTTGTGTTGCTACAATATCCACTGGACCAGCCACGGGGCTTTGTGTTGCTACAATATCCACTGGAACAGCCACGGGGCTTTGTGTTGCTACAATATCCACTGGACTAGCCATGGGGCTTTGTTCCTACTACAATATCCACTGGACCAGCCATGGGGCTTTGTTCCTACTACAATATCCACTGGACCAGCCATGGGGCTTTGTTCCTACTACAATATCCACTGGACCAGCCATGGGGCTTTGTGTTGCTACTACAATAACCACTGGACCAGCCATGGGGCTTTGTGTTGCTACAATATCCACTGGACCAACCACGGGGCTTTGATCTACTACAATATCCACTGGACCAGCCACGGGGCTTTGTGTTGCTACAATATCCACTGGACCAACCACGGGCTTTGTGTTGCTACAATATCCACTGGAACAGCCACGGGGCTTTGTGTTACTACAATATCCACTGGACCAGCCACGGGGCTTTGTGTTGCTACAATATCCACTGGAACAGCCACGGGGCTTTGTGTTACTACAATATCCACTGGACCAGCCATGGGGCTTTGTGTGCAACTCCTCCCTGTACAGTAGCAGTAGTTTGTAATGCATTCACACTAGCATACACTGAGTGGAACAGCCATGGGGCTTTGTGTTGCTACAATATCCACTGGAACAGCCACGGGGCTATGTGTTGCTACAATATCCACTGGACCAGCCACGGGGCTTTGTGTTGCTACAATATCCACTGGAACAGCCACGGGGCTTTGTGTTGCCACAATATCCACTGGAACAGCCACGGGGCTTTGTGTTGCTACAATATCCACTGGAACAGCCACGGGGCTTTGTGTTGCTACAATATCCACTGGAACAGCCACGGGGCTTTGTGTTGCTACAATATCCACTGGAACAGCCACGGGGCTTTGTTCCTACTGGAACAGCCATGGGGCTTTGTTCCTACTACAATATCCACTGGACCAGCCCTGGGGCTTTGTTGCTACTACAATATCCACTGGACCAGCCACGGGGCTTTGTGTTGCTACAATAACCACTGGAACAGCCACGGGGCTTTGTGTTGCTACAATATCCACTGGACCAGCCACGGGGCTTTGTGTTGCTACAATATCCACTGGAACAGCCACGGGGCTTTGTTCCTACTACAATATCCACTGGACCAGCCACGGGGCTTTGTGTTGCTACAATATCCACTGGACCAGCCCTGGGGCTTTGTGTTGCTACAATATCCACTGGACCAGCCCTGGGGCTTTGTGTTGCTACAATATCCACTGGACCAGCCCTGGGGCTTTGTGTTGCTACAATATCCACTGGACCAGCCATGGGGCTTTGTGTTGCTACAATATCCACTGGACCAGCCATGGGGCTTTGTGTTGCTACAATATCCACTGGACCAGCCATGGGGCTTTGTGTTGCTACAATATCCACTGGACCAGCCATGGGGCTTTGTGTTGCTACAATATCCACTGGACCAGCCATGGGGCTTTGTGTTGCTACAATATCCTCTGGACCAGCCACGGGGCTTTGTGTTGCTACAATATCCACTGGACCAGCCATGGGGCTTTGTGTTTCTACAATATCCACTGGACCAGCCATGGGGCTTTGTGTTGCTACAATATCCACTGGACCAGCCACGGGGCTTTGTGTTGCTACAATATCCACTGGACCAGCCCTGGGGCTTTGTTCCTACTACAATATCCACTGGAACAGCCACAGGGCTTTGTGTTGCTACTACAATATCCACTGGACCAGCCACGGGGCTTTGTGGTCCTACAATATCCACTAGAACAGCCACGGGGCTTTGTGTTGCTACAATATCCACTGGACCAGCCATGGGGCTTTGTGTTGCTACAATATCCACTGGACCAGCCACAGGGCTTTGTTCCTACTGGAACAGCCATGGGGCTTTGTTCCTACTACAATATCCACTGGACCAGCCGCCACGGGGCTTTGTGGTCCTACAATATCCACTAGAACAGCCACGGGGCTTTGTGTTGCTACAATATCCACTGGACCAGCCATGGGGCTTTGTGTTGCTACAATATCCACTGGACCAGCCACAGGGCTTTGTTCCTACTGGAACAGCCATGGGGCTTTGTTCCTACTACAATATCCACTGGACCAGCCCTGGGGCTTTGTTCCTACTACAATATCCACTGGACCAGCCACGGGGCTTTGTGTTCCTACTACAATATCCACTGGAACAGCCACGGGGCTGTGTGTTGCTACAATATCCACTAGAACAGCCACGGGGCTTTGTGTTACTACAATATCCACTGGAACAGCCACGGGGCTTTGTGTTGCTACAATATCCACTGGACCAGCCACGGGGCTTTGTGTTGCTACAATATCCACTGGAACAGCCACGGGGCTTTGTTCCTACTACAATATCCACTGGACCAGCCACAGGGCTTTGTGTTGCTACAATATCCACTGGACCAGCCCTGGGGCTTTGTGTTGCTACAATATCCACTGGACCAGCCCTGGGGCTTTGTGTTGCTACAATATCCACTGGACCAGCCCTGGGGCTTTGTGTTGCTACAATATCCACTGGACCAGCCATGGGGCTTTGTGTTGCTACAATATCCACTGGACCAGCCATGGGGCTTTGTGTTGCTACAATATCCACTGGACCAGCCATGGGGCTTTGTGTTGCTACAATATCCACTGGACCAGCCATGGGGCTTTGTGTTGCTACAATATCCACTGGACCAGCCACGGGGCTTTGTGTTGCTACAATATCCACTGGACCAGCCATGGGGCTTTGTGTTGCTACAATATCCACTGGACCAGCCATGGGGCTTTGTGTTGCTACAATATCCACTGGACCAGCCACGGGGCTTTGTGTTGCTACAATATCCACTGGACCAGCCCTGGGGCTTTGTTCCTACTACAATATCCACTGGAACAGCCACAGGGCTTTGTGTTGCTACTACAATATCCACTGGACCAGCCATGGGGCTTTGTGGTCCTACAATATCCACTAGAACAGCCACGGGGCTTTGTGTTGCTACAATATCCACTGGACCAGCCATGGGGCTTTGTGTTGCTACAATATCCACTGGACCAGCCACAGGGCTTTGTTCCTACTGGAACAGCCATGGGGCTTTGTTCCTACTACAATATCCACTGGACCAGCCCTGGGGCTTTGTTCCTACTACAATATCCACTGGACCAGCCACGGGGCTTTGTGTTCCTACTACAATATCCACTGGAACAGCCACGGGGCTATGTGTTGCTACAATATCCACTAGAACAGCCACGGGGCTTTGTGTTGCTACAATATCCACTGGAACAGCCACGGGGCTTTGTGTTGCTACAATATCCACTGGACCAGCCACAGGGCTTTGTTCCTACTGGAACAGCCACGGGGCTTTGTGTTGCTACAATATCCACTGGACCAGCCACGGGGCTTTGTGTTGCTACAATATCCACTGGACCAGCCACGGGGCTTTGTTCCTACTACAATATCCACTGGACCAGCCACGGGGCTTTGTTCCTACTACAATATCCACTGGACCAGCCATGGGGCTTTGTGTTACTACAATATCCACTGGACCAGCCATGGGGCTTTGTGTGCAACTCCTCCCTGTACAGTAGCAGTAGTTTGTAATGCATTCACACTAGCATACACTGAGTGGACAAACATTAGGAACACCTTCCTTATATTGAGTTGCACCCCCTTTTTGTCCTCGGAACAGCCTCAACTTGTCGGGCCAGGGACTCTACAAGGTGTTAAAGCGTTCCACAGAGATGCTGGTCCATGTTGACTCCAATACTTCCCACAGTTGTGTCAAGTTGGCTGGATGTCCAGCCTTCCCTGTAGCTCAGTTGGTAGAGCATGGTGTTTGCAACACCAGGGTTGTGGGTTCGATTCCCACGGGGGGCCAGCACAGAAAAAAAATGTATGAAATGTATGCATTCACTACTGTAAGTCGCTCTGGATAAGAGCGTCTGCTAAATGACTAAAATGTAAATGTAATGTCCTTTGGGTGGTGGACCATTCTTGATACACACAGGGAAACTGTTGAGTGTGAAAAACCCAGCTACGTTGCAGTTCTTGACACACTCAAACCAGTGTGCCTGGCACCTACTACCATATACCCCATTCAAAGGCACTTCAATCTTTTGTCTTGCCCATTCACCCTCTGAATGGCACACACACACACACAATTCATGTCTCAATTGTCTCAAGGTTTAACAATCCTTCTTCAACCTGTCTCCTCCCCTTCATCTACACTGATTGAAGTGGATTTAACATGTGACATCAATAAGGGATCATAGCTTCACCTGGATTCACCTGGTTAGTCTATGTCATGGAAAGAGCAGGTGTTCCTAATGTTTTGTACACTCAGTGTAGATTTTGGAGATGCCAGCAATTCTTTAAGATGGTTTTGACTTTAGCTTCATGCACCACTGATTGTGAGTCAGACCAGGCAGTCCTGTGTGTGCGCGCCTGTGTGTGCGCCTGTGTGTGCGTGTCTGCGCGCCTGTGTGTGCGTGTCTGCCTGCGTGCGTGTGTGTGCGTGTGTGCCTGCGTGCGTGTGTGTGTGCCTGCGTGCGTGTGTGTGTGCGCCTGCGTGCGTGCGTGTGTGCGCCTGCGTGCGTGCGTGTGTGCGCCTGCGTGCGTGCGTGTGTGCGCCTGCGTGCGTGCGTGTGTGCGCCTGCGTGCGTGCGTGTGTGCGCCTGCGTGCGTGCGTGTGTGCGCCTGCGTGCGTGCGTGTGTGCGCCTGCGTGCGTGCGTGTGTGCGCCTGCGTGCGTGCGTGTGTGCGCCTGCGTGCGTGCGTGTGTGCGCCTGCCTGCGTGTGTGTGTGCCTGCCTGCGTGTGTGTGCGCCTGCCTGCGTGTGTGTGTGCCTGCCTGCGTGTGTGTGCTCACCAGGCCCAGCAGACAGCGGATCTCGTAGATAGCCCCCAGGCAGCCCAGGAAGCCCATCAACATGGAGAGACCACCTACACCTATCAGGATGTAGGAAGCTATCTTCAGCACTGTGGAGGACTCTTCTGTAGAGAGAAACAAGCACACTCTCAGGTTAGCACATTAGCATGGCTATGGTAAAAACCATATGTAGGCTAGCATTTTAGCATACCTACAGTACACCATGGGGGACTCCTCTGTAGAAGTGGGAACAAGCAGACTCGTTAGCATATCTACTGTAAACACATATAGGTTAGCAGTTTAGCAATCAACTACTGTGCAGGCTTGTATTTAAGCAGTCTGATGTTGGCTATACACAGGCTAGCATTTTAGCACACCTACTACACAGTGACAGGCATTTTAGCCCATTCATCCCTTAGCAGACACCATGTTCTGCCTCACGTCTGATAGATACAGACAGACAGTAGAATATAACAGACATCTTCCTCTAAGGCAACTCATTCCCACAAAACCAAAAGGGGAGCTGATCTCACACCAACATATCTGTTCATGGAAACAGTTCTGGGAATTCTGGCTTCTATTTTTTTTTAAAAGAGTCTACTGGAGCCAGAGAGAGATTAGGTCTGCATTTCAAATGGCACCCTTTTCTCTATTTAGTGCACTACTTTTGACCAAAAAGTCCACTAAAAACTTAAAATATTGTGCACTATATAGGGAACAGGGTGCAATTTGGGACATATATCATTCCTCCTCTTGCCAGATAATCTATGTTACTCTGAGGACACTGTTCTCAGTGTGTGTGTGTGGCACTGCCAAACATTCTGAGGCTTTCAAAGGAAAGAGAGAAGCATGTTTCTGTGGATCACTCCGGAGGTCTGGAACCAACACTGTGCCATCATGGAGGCCCAACTCTCTGCAAGCCCAGAAACCACCACTGAGACAGAGAGAGAAAGGACAGTCAACCTCATCTAAAGCCTTTCGTTTAAGGAGACGTCCTCCTTGGAGACAGAGACTAGCTCCTGAGATACCCAGAGGTTTTCACTATAATGGCAGAAACATCTGGCACACCATGCATATCAAAGTGTTTCTGTCAGCGTACTGTAGTCACAGTACAATGAAATACTTACTTGCAAGAAATGCTTATGCAAGATGTGAAACACAGCCAAATGTACATAGTCAGAGACAAAATGGAGTAAAAACACAGAAAAAACAGTATCCTATTTAATACTGTGATGAAATAGCTGTGGTTGGTTAGTGCTATACTCTAGCGTGTGACTATTATGGAATACAGGAAGTTCAATAACGCCATGCTGGCTGATATCTTCTTCTTCTTATTATTATTATTCTAAGTGGGATGACTGTGGCAATATTACTGAAGGAATAGGTAAAACGCTGGTTGGGAACCCTCATTCCCAGCAAAAGCAGTTTAAAAGTAAGGGGGGGGAAAAATATATGAAATGTATGCATTCACTACTGTAAGTCGCTCTGGATAAGAGCATCTGCTAAATTACTAAAATGTAAATGTAAACAGAGACAGACCCTGCAGCACATCACAGACAGAGAGGAACAGCTAGAGAACAGATCCCTCTCCTCATTACCGTTCCTCTAACGTTGGAACAGCTAGAGAACAGATCCTCTCATTACCGTTCCTCTAACCACATCCTCATCGGCAGACTCAACAGCCTTGGTTTCTCAAATGATTGCCTCGACTGGTTCACCAACTACTTCAGTGTGTCAAATCTGAGGGCCTGTTGTCCGGGCCTCTGGCAGTCTCTATGGGTGTGCCACAGGGTTCAATTCTTGGGCCGACTCTCTTTGTATATGTCAATGATGTCGCTCTTGCTGCTGGTGAGTCTCTAATCCACATCTACGCAGACGATACCATTCTGTATACTTCTGGCCCTTCTTTGGACACTGTTAACAAACCTCCAAATGAGCTTCAATGCAATACAACTCTCCTTCCGTGGCCTCCAACTGCTCTTAAATACAACTAAAACTAAATGCATACTCTTCAACCGATCGCTGCCTGCACCTGCCCGCCCGTCCAGCATCACTACTCTGGACGGTTCCGACTTAGAATATGTGGACAACTACAAATACCTAGGTGTCTGGTTAGACTGTAAACTCTCCTTCCAGACTCACATCAAACAACTCCAATCCAAAGTTAAATCAAGAATTGGCTTCCTATTTCGCAACAAAGCATCCTTCACTCATGCTGCCAAACATACCCTTGTAAAACTGACCATCCTACCGATCCTCGACTTTGGTGATGTCATTTACAAAATAGCCTCCAATACCCTACTCAACAAACTGGATGCAGTCTATCACAGTGCCATCCGTTTTGTCACCAAAGCCCCATATACTACCCACCACTGCGACCTGTACGCTCTCGTTGGCTGGCCTTCGCTTCATAATCGTCGCCAAACCCACTGGCTCCAGGTCATCTACAAGACCCTGCTAGGTAAAGTCCCCCCTTATCTCTGCTCACCATAGCAGCACCCACCTGTAGCACGCGCTCCAGCAGGTATATCTCTCTGGTCACCCCCAAAGCAAATTCCTCCTTTGGCCGTCTCTCTTTCCAGTTCTCTGCTGCCAATGACTGGAACGAACTACAAAAATCTCTGAAACTGGAAACACTTATCTCCCACACTAGCTTTAAGCACCAGCTATCAGAGCACCTCACAGATCACTGCACCTGTACATAGCCCATCTATAATTTAGCCCAAACAACTACCTCTTCCCCTACTGTATTTATTTATTTTGCTCCTTTGCACCCCATTATTTATATTTCTACTTTGCACTTTCTTCTACTACAAATCTACCATTCCAGTGTTTTACTTGCTATATTGTATTTACTTTGCCACCATGGACTTTTTTTGCCTTTACCTCCCTTATCTCACCTCATTTGCTCACACTGTACGTAGACTTATTTTTCTACTGTATTATTGACTGTATATTTGTTTTACTCCATGTGTAACTCTGTTTGTATGTTGTCGAACTGCTTTGCTTTATCTTGGCCAGGTCGCAATTGTAAATGAGGACTTGTTCTCAACTTGTCTACCTGGTTAAATAAAGGTGAAATAAAATAAAATAAAATAACCGTTCCTCTAACATTGGAACAAGTCCAATAAAACAGCTAAATGAATGGGTCTGCTACTCTGCTTCTAAAGAGGGTTAAAGACCTACAGGAAGTGATCATCATAGCTAGGTTATAGGGCTCCACTAGACTAGAACAGTCACGTGTTGGAGTGTGTTGACTGAGGAACGTGCTGTGAGGTTAAAGCTCCCCTCAGGACTCCACTGTGGGTGTAGGGAGTTGCCTAGGACCCCTGCGATAACCCCCGGACACACACACACCTCCAAAATTTAAAAACGTTAGGCACCAAACAGAATTTAAGTAGCCCAAGAAAGAGAGAGTTACTTTATAGTTTAGTCTCCCATTAGGCCTATATGAATCCTTTCTAGTGTAGTCTCCCATTAGGTCTATATGAATCCTATATAGTGTAGTCTCCCATTAGGCCTATATGAATCCTATATAGTGTAGTCTCCCATTAGGCCTATATGAATCCTATATAGTGTAGTCTCCCATTAGGCCTATATGAATCCTATATAGTTTAGTCTCCCATTAGGTCTATATGAATCCTATATAGTGTAGTCTCCCATTAGGCCTATATGAATCCTATATAGTCTAGTCTCCCATTAGGCCTATATGAATCCTATATAGTGTAGTCTCCCATTAGGTCTATATGAATCCTATATAGTGTAGTCTCCCATTAGGCCTATATGAATCCTATATAGTGTAGTCTCCCATTAGGCCTATATGAATCCTATATAGTGTAGTCTCCCATTAGGCCTATATGAATCCTATATAGTGTAGTCTCCCATTAGGCCTATATGAATCCTATATAGTGTAGTCTCCCATTAGGCCTATATGAATCCTATATAGTGTAGTCTCCCATTAGGCCTATATGAATCCTATATAGTGTAGTCTCCCATTAGGCCTATATGAATCCTATATAGTGTAGTCTCCCATTAGGTCTATATGAATCCTATATAGTGTAGTCTCCCATTAGGTCTATATGAATCCTACCATTGAATCACATCTCATGAGTAGCAGACCCTTTTCCTTTTCTTCCTGGACCAATCAGATGTGACTAAACCTAGTGTGAAGTTACCAGGTTGTTAGCTAGCTAGGTAACATGACGTTGTTTGTTATCAAGCCAATAATTAGCAACCCGGGATTAGTTTAAAACAGCCAGCGACATGGTTTTGTGAAATTATATCAAATGCGTGCAAATTCCAGCAGAAAGAGAAAAAAAACTTGCCTCTGGTAATATGGGTCATATTATATAACCGTTTAGACTAGAGACAAGACCTATGGCAATATGGGTCATATTATATAACCGTTTAGACTAGAGACAAGACCTCTGGTAATATTTATATAACCGTTCAGACTAGAGACAAGACCTCTGGCAATATGTGTCATATAGAAAAGAGTAGAGGGCCTAGAGAGCTGCCCTGCGGTACACCACACTTTACATGTTTGACATGAGAAGCTTCCACTAAAGAATTCCCCCTGAGTTCTATTAGATAGATTGCCATACCGTGGATTCAGAGCTGAGGTTGAAAAGTCATAACACATATGTTTTTCAACAACAAGCTATGGTCAATAATATCAAAGGCTGCACTGAAATCTAACAGTACAGCTCCCACAATCTTCTTATTATCAATGTCTTTCAACCAATCATCAGTCATTTGTGTCAGTACAGTACATGCTGAGTGCCCTTCTCTATAAGCATGCTGAAAGTCTGTTGTTAATTTGTTTACAGAGAAATAGCATTGTATTTGGTCAAACACAATTTTTTCCCAACAGTTTGCTAAGAGCTGTAAGGTCTGCTGTTAGAACCAGTAAAGGCCGCTATACCACTCTTGGGTAGCGAATGACTTTGGCTTCCCTCCAGGCCTGAGGACTCTAGGCTCAGATTAAAAATATGACAGATAGGAGTGGCTATAGTCAGCTACCATCCTCAGTAGCTTTCCATCTAAGTCGTCAATGCCAGGAGGTTTGTCATTATTGATCAATAACACATTTTTCCATCTCTCCCGCACTAACTTTACACAATTCCAACTTGCAATGCTTTTCTTTCATAATTTTTTTATGCATGAATACAATTGCTCACTGTTCGTTGTTGGCATTTCCTGCCTAAGTTTGCCCACTTTGCCAATGAAGTAATCAATAAAATAAGTGGCAACATCAAATGGTTTTGTGATGAATAAGCCATCTGATTCGATGAAAGATGGAGTTGAATTCTGCCCATCATTTCATTTAAAGTACTCCAAGGTTTTTTTTTTTACATCATTCTTTATATCAATGATTGATATTGGCTTCATAATAATAATGGTTCTTCTTCTTTTAGTTGAGTTTAGTCACAATTTCTCAATTTGACAGTGAACTTGCAAAGTCAACAGACTGGCCTGTGCTCTTGGTTATAACAGGTGATGAAACTATCTAACGCATCAACATTGGAGCAGTGCAAGCAAAGCCAGCAATGTAACACATGTACACTTCTAACAGAAGACTCATCAGGGTCTGCATCCCCGCTCGCCATCACGGCTACATTAGAATAGAAAACAGAGAAGAATAGATGGGTATGAAGAGCGAATGTAGACAAAGAAGCAGGGTAGTGATGGCTGGTAGGGGATTCTGAGAGAAGCAGGTGAGCGGAGGCTGGTAGGGGATGCTGAGAGAAGCAGGTGAGCGGAGGCTGGTAGGGGATGCTGAGAGAAGCAGGTGAGTGAGGGCTGGTAGGGGTTTGCTGAGAGAAGCAGGGTAGTGATGGCTGGTAGGGGATTCTGAGAGAAGCAGGTGAGTGAGGGCTGGTAGGGGATGCTGAGAGAAGCAGGTGAGCGGAGGCTGGTAGGGGATGCTGAGAGAAGCAGGTGAGTGAGGGCTGGTAGGGGTTTGCTGAGAGAAGCAGGTGAGTGAGGGCTGGTAGGGGATGCTGAGAGAAGCAGGTGAGTGAGGGCTGGTAGGGGATGAGGCTGGCTGATCCCTGCTGCCTCACCTGATATGAGCAGGAAAGTGAAGCAGATATTTTTAGACCTGCTCATACAAGAGACTACAGACTGTTGCTTAAATCCAACTAAATATAGAGAGTGGAGAGCTAGAGGGGAGAGCTAGAGTGGAGAGCTAGAGGGGAGAGCTAGAGGGGAGAGCTAGAGGGGAGAGCTAGAGGGGAGAGCTAGAGGGGAGAGCTAGAGGAAGTTAGGAACTCCTTTCACTGCTTCCTATGGCCTTCTTAATGTAACAATAGGATGTGGCAACAGGCATATATACAGTACACACACACACACACACTAACGTACTGGCGGTCTAAAGACTAAAGCTGTAAATTGGCCTGCGTTCAAAAGTGCCATTAATCATTGGTCCATGTGTTGTTCAGTGTTCACTGGGGTGGCAGGAAGCCTAGTGGTTAGTGTTGGGCCAGTAACCGAAAGGTTGCTAGATCGAATCCCCGAGCTGACAAGGTAAAAATCTATCGTTCTGCCTCTGAACAAGGCAGTTAACCCACTGTTCCCCGGTAAGCCGTCATTGTAAATAATAATTTATTTTTAATTGACTTGCCTAGTTAAATAAAAGGTTAAATAAATAAAACGTAACAACTAGTGGACTAGAGAAAGAGCCCAGACAATGTTTTACACTAAACATCAGCCAACTATAAAACTATCAAATGGCTTATTTTTTAAATGGTTTAGTGATCCGTTGTTTTAACATGTTAATGAAAAAGGAACAGGCTTTAACTATACATACAGTTAGACAATCATTCTACCATTCCTCTGGTGAAATGACTGCCACACTACTGCCATTCCTCTGGTGAAATGACTGCCACATTACTGCCATTCCTCTGGTGAAATGACTGCCACATTACTGCCATTCCTCTGGTGAAATGACTGCCACATTACTGCCATTCCTCTGGTGAAATGACTGCCACATTACTGCCATTCCTCTGGTGAAATGGCTGCCACATTACTGCCATTCCTCTGGTGAAATGGCTGCCACATTACTGCCATTCCTCTGGTGAAATGGCTGCCACATTACTGCCATTCCTCTGGTGAAATGGCTGCCACATTACTGCCATTCCTCTGGTGAAATGACTGCCACATTACTGCCATTCCTCTGGTGAAATGGCTGCCACATTACTGCCATTCCTCTGGTGAAATGGCTGCCACATTACTGCCATTCCTCTGGTGAAATGGCTGCCACATTACTGCCATTCCTCTGGTGAAATGGCTGCCACATTACTGCCATTCCTCTGGTGAAATGGCTGCCACATTACTACCATTCCTCTGGTGAAATGGCTGCCACATTAGTATGTATAGATTGATAAACTTACGCAGGATGACCATGAAGCTCTCATTGTCCAGAAGGACCCACAGTCCGAAACCCATGATGAGGGCGCCAAACAGCTGCAGAGGGAGAGAGAGACAAATAGAGAGAGAGAGAGAGACACAAATAGAGAGAGAGACAAATAGAGAGAGAGAGAGAGAGAGAGAGAGAGAGAGAGAGAGACACACACACACACGTAGACAGAGAGAGACAGACAGAGAGAGAGAGAGAGAGAGAGAGAGAGAGAGAGAGAGAAAGAAAGAGTCAATATAACATGCTAAATAAGACCAAGTTTAAATCTTTACCAAGTTCTGTAAATGAGTCTTTGGGTGCTGTTGGCCAGGAGTAATGTTCCATAGACAACCAGGAGAGATCACTGGGGGGGCTGGGGTCTATGCATGGCAGGGGGTGTGTCGTAGCTCTAGTGATGCTGACACCACTTCATAATCCACATGGGCCGCTGCTTTTTAAGCACACCACAGTCCATGGCAGCCTATTCCCTATATAGTGCACTATCTTTATTTTTGTCACTATATAGGGGATAGGGTTCCATTTGGAATGCAAGCCCACATTCCTCAACACCGGAGCAGGTCTGTCTGCCCCTCGACACCGGAGCAGGTCTGTCTGCCCCTCGACACCGGAGCAGGTCTGTCTGCCCCTCGACACCGGAGCAGGTCTGTCTGCCCCTCGACACCGGAGCAGGTCTGTCTGCCCCTCGACACCGGAGCAGGTCTGTCTGCCCCTCGACACCGGAGCAGGTCTGTCTGCCCCTCGACACCGGAGCAGGTCTGTCTGCCCCTCGACACCGGAGCAGGTCTGTCTCAACACTCACTGCTTCCATTCTAGGTCCTACATCAGTCCTGTTAGTAGTGACGTTCCATTCTAGTTTCTCTACATCAGTCCTGTTAGTAGTGACGTTCCATTCTAGTTTCTCTACATCAGTCCTGTTAGTAGTGACGTTCCATTCTAGTTTCTCTACATCAGTCCTGTTAGTAGTGACGTTCCATTCTAGTTTCTCTACATCAGTCCTGTTAGTAGTGACGTTCCATTCTAGTTTCTCTACATCAGTCCTGTTAGTAGTGACGTTCCATTCTAGTTTCTCTACATCAGTCCTGTTAGTAGTGACGTTCCATTCTAGTTTCTCTACATCAGTCCTGTTAGTAGTGACGTTCCATTCTAGTTTCTCTACATCAGTCCTGTTAGTAGTGACGTTCCATTCTAGTTTCTCTACATCAGTCCTGTTAGTAGTGACGTTCCATTCTAGTTTCTCTACATCAGTCCTGTTAGTAGTGAGATCACACCATACATTCACACGCAGTGTAACTTAAAAGTCTTAAGCTCTGGATCAAACTTTTAATTTACTCTGTTCAGAGATGGGAATGAGGGGGGAGAGAGAGAGGGATTGTGGGAGCCTTGGAC
>NC_042968.1:43442773-43486573 GCF_901001165.1 Salmo trutta
TAACATATTCAATTCGTTTTAGCCAAACGTATTTCAATTTGAATTTGTTTTTTAATGGCGTAGAATGCCCTCTCTCAGTTAATTTACTGCCTCATTAAGGTGTCCAGTTGAGCTTATTTTTAAACCTAACTAATTGTAGTGTGTGCAGTGCTCTATATATTTTGTACCAATTGAGAACTTTGGTCTAATTCTCTGAGATCTGGATCTTCTCTGGAAAATCATTATTTTAGTCTTTTTGGGGTTTTCCTGCCAAGGCCCAGGTCTGGCAGTACTGCTCTAGCAGGTCCAGGCTCTGCTGTAGGCCATGTGCTGTAGGTGACAGCAGGAATAGGTCATCTGCGAAGATTAGGCATTTAACCTCTGAATTGTGGAGACTAACACCAGGGGCTGAGGATTTTTCTAGAATAGTGGCCATATCATTGACGTAAATATTGAGGAGTGCAGGGCTCAGATTGGAACCCTGGCAAAGGCCCCGCCCCTAGTTAAGGAATTATGTTCTATTCTTTCCAATTCTAATGCTGCATGTATTGCCAGTATACATTGATTTAATTATGTCATATGTTTTACCCCCTACACCACTTTCAATAACTTTGTAGAACAGTCCTGTTGTCACCCCAGGTTTTGGAATTGAGTATGGTTCCCAATTAGAGGCAGCTGATTATTGTTGTCTCTAATTGGGGATCATACTTAAGGGTTACCTGTTCTCACTTGCTTTGTGGGATATTGTTTTGAGTTAGTGCATGTAGCACCACTGGTGTCATTGTTTGTTTCTTGTTTTGATTGGAAGTTGGGCTTTATTAAAAGATGTGGAACTTTAATCATGCTGCGCCTTGGTCCGTCTATCCACACGAACGTGACACCTGTATGCCAAATAGAATCAAATGCTTTTTGGAAGTCAATAAAGAAAGCGTATATTTTGGTTGTCATGTTTATCTATCAGGGTGTTTAGGGTGTAAATATGATCAGTCGTGCGATGTTTTGGTATAAATCCAATTAAGCTTTTACTCAAGACATTGTGCTTATTAAGGAAGTTTAGAACTCTTACATTTATAATACTACAGAAAACCTTCCCCAGGTTACTGTTCACACAAATGCCTCTGTAATTGTTAGGGTCAAATTTGTCTCTGTTCTTAAAGATTGGGGTTATGAGTCCTTGATTCCAGATGTCAGGGAAATAACCTCTTTCTCTCTCTCTCTCTCTCTCTCTCTGGTTTAACCTCTCACCATTACCAATAACAGGGGAGGTTAGCATGTCTTGGGGGTATGGTCTCTAACCTCTCACCATTACCAATAACAGGGGAGGTTAACATGTCTTGGGGGTATGGTCTAACCTCTCACCATTACCAATAACAGGGGAGGTTAGCATGTCTTGGGGGTATGGTCTAACCTCTCACCATTACCAATAACAAGGGAGGTTAGCATGTCTTGGGGGTATGGTCTCTAACCTCTCACCATTACCAATAACAGGGGAGGTTAGCATGTCTTGGGGGTATGGTCTAACCTCTCCCCATTACCAATAACAGGGGAGGTTAGCATGTCTTGGGGGTATGATATAACCTCTCACCATTACCAATAACAGGGGAGGTTAACATGTCTTGGGGGTATGATATAACCTCTCACCATTACCAATAACAGGAGAGGTTAGCATGTCTTGGGGGTATGATATAACCTCTCACCATTACCAATAACAGGGGAGGTTAGCATGTCTTGGGGGTATGATATAACCTCTCACCATTACCAATAACAGGGGAGGTTAGCATGTCTTGGGGGTATGGTCTCTAACCTCTCACCATTACCAATAACAGGGGAGGTTAGCATGTCTTGGGGGTATGATATAACCTCTCACCATTACCAATAACAGGGGAGGTTAACATGTCTTGGGGGTATGATCTAACCTCTCACCATTACCAATAACAGGGGAGGTTAACATGTCTTGGGGGTATGGTCTAACCTCTCACCATTACCAATAACAGGGGAGGTTAACATGTCTTGGGGGTATGGTCTAACCTCTCCCCATTACCAATAACAGGGGAGGTTAGCATGTCTTGGGGGTATGATCTAACCTCTCACCATTACCAATAACAGGGGAGGTTAACATGTCTTGGGGGTATGGTCTAACCTCTCACCATTACCAATAACAGGGGAGGTTAACATGTCTTGGCAGTATGATCTTTGTTCCTCTGTAACTTTATAGACTAGATAAATAAAGAAGTGGGTTAATTTCTGAACAGTAAAACAGATACATTGACTATACTATACAGTGGGGGGAAAAAGTATTTGATCCCCTGCTGATTTTGTACATGTGCCCACTGACAAAGAAAGGATCAGTCAATCATTTTAATGGTAGGTTTATTTGAACAGTGAGAGACAGAATAACAACAAAATAATCCAGAAAAATGCATGCCAGAAATGTTATAAATTGATTTGCATTTTAATGAGGGAAATAAGTATTTGACCCCCTCTCAATCAGAAAGATTTCTGGCTCCCAGGTGTCTTTTACACAGGTAACGAGCTGAGATTAGGAGCACACTCTTAAAGGGAGTGCTCCTAACCGCAGCTTGTTACCTGTAAAAAAGACACCTGTCCACAGAAGCAATCAATCAATCAGATTCCAAACTCTCCACCATGGCCAAGACCAAAGAGCTCTCCAAGGATGTCAGGGACAAGATTGTAGACCTACACAAGGCTGGAATGGGCTACAAGACCATCGCCAAGCAGCTTGGTGAGAAGGTGACAACATTTGGTGCGATTATTCGCAAATGGAGGAAACACAAAAGAACTGTCAATCTCCCTCGGCCTGGGGCTGCATGCAAGATCTCACCTCGTGGAGTTGCAATGATCATGAGAACGGTGAGGAATCAGCCCAGAACTACACAGGAGGATCTTGTCAATGATCTCAAGGCAGCTGGGACCATAGTCACCAAGAAAACAATTGGTAACACACTACGCCGTGAAGGACTGAAATCCTGCAGCGCCCGCAAGGTCCCCCTGCTCAAGAATACATATACATGACCGTCTGAAGTTTGCCAATGAACATCTGAATGACTCAGAGGACAACTGGTGAAAGTGTTGTGGTCAGATGAGACCAAAATGGAGCTCTTTGACATCGACTCAACTCGCCGCGTTTGGAGGAGGAGGAATGCTGCCTATGACCCCAAGATCACCATCTCCACCGTCAAACATGGTGGTGGAAACATTATGCTTTGGGGGTGTTTTTCTGCTAAGGGGACAGGACAACTTCACCGCATCAAAGGGACGATGGACGGGGCCATGTACCGTCAAATCTTGGGTGAGAACCTCCTTCCCTCAGCCAGGGCATTGAAAATGGGTCGTGGATAGGTATTCCAGCATGACAATGACCCAAAACACACGGCCAAGGCAACAAAGGAGTGGCTCAAGAAGAAGCACATTAAGGTCCTGGAGTGGCCTCGCCAGTCTCCAGACCTTAGTCCCATAGAAAATCTGTGGAGGGAGCTGAAGGTTCGAGTTGCCAAACGTCAGCCTTGAAACCTTAGTGACTTGGAGAAGATCTGCAAAGAGGAGTGGGACAAAATCCCTCCTGAGATGTGTGCAAACCTGGTGGCCAACTACAAGAAACATCTGACCTCTGTGATTGCCAACAAGGGTTTTGCCACCAAGTACTAAGTCATGTTTTGCAGAGGGGTCAAATACTTATTTCCCTCATTAAAATGTAAATCATTTTATAAAATTTTTGACATGCGTTTTTCTGGATTTTTTTGTTGTTATTTTGTCTCTCACTGTTCAATTAAACCTACCATTAAAATTATAGACTGATCTTTTCTTTGTAAGTGGGCAAACGTACAAAATCAGCAGGGGATCAAATACCTTTTTCCCCCACTGTATATATGAAAATACCCTCAAATAAAAGATGCCATTCAGTTCTCTCACCTCATATAGAACAATTGATCTCAAATCCCAAAATGCTGGAGTATAGAGCCAAATTAATTGTTTTGGCTTTACTGTCCAAATAAATATGTAGGGGAGTGTATATCACAATCACAAAGAGAATAGTTGCTGTTTGACATACCATTTTTCTCTAAATGTTTCAAGAGTGAATTCATATCCATTTATTATCGTTCTCAAACAATCCTTACCTCTGTTTGTATCCTCAGTCAACCTCCCAGCCAGCGGTTATCTCCCATTAGCATCTGTAACCACAGACAGACTTCAGACTGAGATACAGACCAACTGAGATCACACTTACCAAGACCCTGAGTACAAACTCACAGACACTTCCTTATAGTGACTGACACTTCCTTACTTTTTATTAATTTTTTTATTCCAGCTTTATTTAACCAGGTAGGCAAGTTGAGAACAAGTTCTCATTTACAACTGCGACCTGGCCAAGATAAAGCAAAGCAGTTCGACACATAAAATAACACAGAGTTACACATGGAGTAAAACAAACATACATAATAATACAGCAGAAAAATAAGTCTATATACAATGTGAGCAAATGAGGTGAGATAAGAGAGGTAAAGGCAATAAATAGGCCATGGTGGCGAAGTAAATACAATATAGCAATTAAAACAATGGAATGGTAGATTTGACAGTAGATGAGTGTGCAAAGTAGAAATACTGGGGTGCAAAGGAGCAAAATAAATAAATAAATACAGTAGGGGAAGAGGTAGTTGTTGGGCTATTTATAGATGGACTATTTACAGGTGCAGTGATCTGTGAGCTGCTCTGACAGCTGGTGCTTAAAGCTAGTGAGGGAGATAAGTGTTTCCAGTTTCAGAGATTTTTGTAATTCGTTCCAGTCATTGGCAGCTGAGAACTGGAAGGAGAGGCGGCCAAAGGAGGAATTGGCTTTGGGGGTGACAAGTGAGATATACCTGCTGGAGGGCGTGCTACGGGTGGGTGCTGCTATGGTGACCAGTGAGCTGAGATAAGGCGGGACTTTACCTAGCAGGGTCTTGTAGATGACCTGGAGCCAGTGGGTTGGCGACGAGTATGAAGCGAGGGCCAGCCAACGAGAGCGTACAGGTTGCAGTGGTGGGTAGTATATGGGGCTTTGGTGACAAAACGGATGGCACTGTGATAGACTGCATCCAATTTGTTGAGTAGGGTGTTGGAGGCTATTTTGTAAATGACATCGCCAAAGTCGAGGATCGGTAAGATGGTCAGTTTTACGAGGGTATGTTTGGCAGCATGAGTGAAGGATGCTTTGTTGCGAAATAGGAAGCCAATTCTAGATTTAACTTTGGATTGGAGATGTTTTATGTGAGTCTGGAAGGAGAGTTTACAGTCTAACCAGACACCTAGGTATTTGTAGTTGTCCACATATTCTAAGTCAGAACCGTCCAGAGTAGTGATGCTGGACGGGCGGGCAGGTGTAGGCAGCGATCGGTTGAAGAGTATGCATTTAGTTTTAGTTGTATTTAAGAGCAGTTGGAGGCCACGGAAGGAGAGTTGTATGGCATTGAAGCTTGTCTGGAGGGTTGTTAACACAGTGTCCAAAGAAGGGCCAGAAGTATACAGAATGACATCGTCTGCGTAGATGTGGATTAGAGACTCACCAGCAGCAAGAGTGACATCATTGACATATACAGAGAAGAGAGTCGGCCCAAGAATTGAACCCTGTGGCATCCCCATAGAGACTGTCAGAGGCCCGGACAACAGGCCCTCAGATTTGACACACTGAAGTAGTTGCTGAACCAGTCGTGGCAATCATTTGAGAAACCAAGGCTGTTGAGTCTGCCAATGAGGATGTGGTGATTGACAGAGTCGAAAGCCTTGGCCAGGTCAATGAATACGGCTGCACAGTACTGTTTCTTATTGATGGCGGTTAAGATATCGTGTAGGACCTTGAGCGTGGCTGAGGTGCACCCATGACCAGCTCTGAAACCAGATTGCATAGTGGAGAAAGTACGGTGGGATTCGAAATGGTCGGTGATCTGTTTGTTAACTTGGCTTTCGAAGACCTTAGAAAGGCAGGGTAGGATATATATAGGTCTGTAGCAATTTGGGTCAAGAGTGTCTCCCCCTTTGAAGAGGGGGATGACCGCAGCTGCTTTCCAATCTTTGGGAATCTCAGACGACACGAAAGAGAGGTTGAACAGGCTTGTAATAGGGGTTGCAACAATTTTGGCAGATAATTTTAGAAAGAAAGGGTCCAGATTGTCTAGCCCGGCTGATTTGTGGGGGTCCAGATTTTGCAGCTCTTTCAGAACATCAGCTGACTGGATTTGGGAGAAGGAGAAATGGGGAAGGCTTGGGCGAGTTGCTGTGGGGGGTGCAGTGCTGTTGACCGGGGTAGGGGTGGCCAGGTGGAAAGCATGGCCAGCAGTAGAAAAATGCTTATTGAAATTCTCAATTATCACCGTTTTATCGATGGTGACAGAGTTTCCTATCCTCAGTGCAGTGGGCAGCTGGGAGGAGGTGCTCTTATTCTCCATGGACTTTACAATGTCCCAGAGCGTTTTAAAGTTTGTGTTGCAGGAAGCAAATTTCTGCTTGAAAAAGCTAGCCTTGGCTTTTCTAACTGCTTGTGTATATTGGTTTCTAACTTTCCTAAAAAGTTGCATTTCACTTATAGTGACAGATACATCCTTATAGTGACTGATACATCCTTATAGTGATAGATACACAGAACCAGACCCAGAGAGAGTCAGGGGGTCAGAGAGAGACCCAGACCCAGAGAGAGTCAGGAGGTCAGAGAGAGACCCAGACCCAGAGAGAGTCAGGAGGTCAGAGAGAGACCCAGACCCAGAGAGAGTCAAGGGGTCAGAGAGAGACCCAGACACACAGGACCAGACCCAGAGAGAGTCAGGGGGTCAGAGAGAGACCCAGACCCAGAGAGAGTCAGGAGGTCAGAGAGAGACCCAGACCCAGAGAGAGTAAGGAGGTCAGAGAGAGACCCAGACCCAGAGAGAGTCAGGGGGTCAGAGTGAGACCCAGACCCAGAGAGAGTCAGGGGGTCAGAGAGAGACCCAGACCCAGAGAGAGTCAGGGGGTCAGAGAGAGACCCAGACCCAGAGAGAGTAAGGAGGTCAGAGAGAGACCCAGACCCAGAGAGAGTAAGGAGGTCAGAGAGAGACCCAGACACACAGAACCAGACCAGTAGACGGATGGACGGACGGACGGAGCACCACACTAACGACTGGAGTAAAAACTGACTGCTCTCACTCAACCATTTCTCAGCTGAAAAACAAAATGACAACCCAGACGCTTTACAGAATTACATAAGCAAGCCAGGACTAGCATGGGTGAATCTTGGTCCCAAATGGCACCCTATTCTCTATATAGTGGTACTACTATAGACCAGAGCCCTATTCCCTATATAGTGCACTACTATAGACCAGAGCCCTATTCCCTATATAGTGGTACTACTATAGACCAGAGCCCTATTCCCTATATAGTGGTACTACTATAGACCAGAGCCCTATTCCCTATATAGTGGTACTACTATAGACCAGAGCCCTATTCCCTATATAGTGGTACTACTATAGACCAGAGCCCTATTCCCTATATAGTGGTACTACTATAGGCCAGAGCCCTATTCCCTATATAGTGGTACTACTATAGACCAGAGCCCTATTCCCTATATAGTGGTACTACTATAGACCAGAGCCCTATTCCCTATATAGTGGTACTACTATAGACCAGAGCCCTATTCACTATATAGTGGTACTACTATAGACCAGAGCCGTATTCCCTATATAGTGGTACTACTATAGACCAGAGCCCTATTCCCTATATAGTTGTACTACTATAGACCAGAGCCCTATTCCCTATATAGTGGTACTACTATAGACCAGAGCCCTATTCCCTATATAGTGGTACTACTATAGACCAGAGCCCTATTCCCTATATAGTGGTACTCCTATAGACCAGAGCCCTATTCCCTATATAGTGGTACTACTATAGGCCAGAGCCCTATTCCCTATATAGTGGTACTACTATAGACCAGAGCCCTATTCCCTATATAGTGGTACTACTATAGACCAGAGCCCTATTCCCTATATAGTGGTACTACTATAGACCAGAGCCCTATTCACTATATAGTGGTACTACTATAGACCAGAGCCGTATTCCCTATATAGTGGTACTACTATAGACCAGAGCCCTATTCCCTATATAGTGGTACTACTATAGACCAGAGCCCTATTCCCTATATAGTGGTACTACTATAGACCAGAGCCCTATTCACTATATAGTGGTACTACTATAGACCAGAGCCGTATTCCCTATATAGTGGTACTACTATAGACCAGAGCCCTATTCCCTATATAGTGGTACTACTATAGACCAGAGCCCTATTCCCTATATAGTTGTACTACTATAGACCAGAGCCCTATTCCCTATATAGTGGTACTACTATAGACCAGAGCCCTATTCCCTATATAGTGGTACTACTATAGACCAGAGCCCTATTCCCTATATAGTGGTACTCCTATAGACCAGAGCCCTATTCCCTATATAGTGGTACTACTATAGGCCAGAGCCCTATTCCCTATATAGTGGTACTACTATAGACCAGAGCCCTATTCCCTATATAGTGGTACTACTATAGACCAGAGCCCTATTCCCTATATAGTGCACTACTATAGACCAGGGCCCTATTCCCTATATAGTGGTACTACTATAGACCAGAGCCCTATTCCCTATATAGTGGTACTACTATAGACCAGAGCCCTATTCCCTATATAGTGGTACTACTATAGACCAGAGCCCTATTCCCTATATATAGTGGTACTACTATAGACCAGAGCCCTATTCCCTATATAGTGGTACTACTATAGACCAGAGCCCTATTCCCTATATAGTGGTACTACTATAGACCAGAGCCCTATTCCCTATATAGTGGTACTACTATAGACCAGAGCTCTATTCCCTATATAGTTGTACTACTATAGACCAGAGCCCTATTCCCTATATAGTGGTACTACTATAGACCAGAGCCCTATTCCCTATATAGTGGTACTACTATAGACCAGAGCACTATTCCCTATATAGTGGTACTACTATAGACCAGAGCCCTATTCCCTATATATAGTGGTACTACTGTAGACCAGAGCCCTATTCCCTATATAGTGGTACTACTATAGACCAGAGCCCTATTCCCTATATAGTGGTACTACTATAGACCAGAGCCCTATTCCCTATATAGTGGTACTACTATAGACCAAAGCCCTATTCCCTATATAGTGGTACTACTATAGACCAGAGCCCTATTCCCTATATAGTTGTACTACTATAGACCAGAGCCCTATTCCCTATATAGTGGTACTACTATAGACCAGAGCCCTATTCCCTATATAGTTGTACTACTATAGACCAGAGCCCTATTCCCTATATAGTGGTACTACTATAGACCAGAGCCCTATTCCCTATATAGTGCACTACTATAGACCAGGGCCCTATTCCCTATATAGTGGTACTACTATAGACCAGAGCCCTATTCCCTATATAGTGGTACTACTATAGACCAGAGCACTATTCCCTATATAGTGGTACTACTATAGACCAGAGCCCTATTCCCTATATAGTGGTACTACTATAGACCAGAGCCCTATTCCCTATATAGTGGTACTACTATAGACCAGAGCTCTATTCCCTATATAGTTTTACTACTATATACCAGAGCCCTATTCCCTATATAGTGGTACTACTATAGACCAGAGCACTATTCCCTATATAGTGGTACTACTATAGACCAGAGCCCTATTCCCTATATATAGTGGTACTACTATAGACCAGAGCCCTATTCCCTATATAGTGGTACTACTATAGACCAGAGCCCTATTCCCTATATAGTGGTACTACTATAGACCAGAGCCCTATTCCCTATATAGTGGTACTACTATAGACCAGAGCTCTATTCCCTATATAGTTGTACTACTATAGACCAGAGCCCTATTCCCTATATAGTGGTACTACTATAGACCAGAGCCCTATTCCCTATATAGTGGTACTACTATAGACCAGAGCACTATTCCCTATATAGTGGTACTACTATAGACCAGAGCCCTATTCCCTATATATAGTGGTACTACTGTAGACCAGAGCCCTATTCCCTATATAGTGGTACTACTATAGACCAGAGCCCTATTCCCTATATAGTGGTACTACTATAGACCAGAGCCCTATTCCCTATATAGTGTACTACTTTAGACCAGAGCCCTATTCCCTATATAGTGGCACTACTATAGACCAGAGCCCTATTCCCTATATAGTGTACTACTTTAGACCAGATCCCTATTCCCTAGATTGTGTACTATTTTAGACCAGAGCCCTATTCCCTATATAGTGGTACTACTGTAGACCAGAGCCTTATTCCTTATATAGTGGTACTACTATAGACCAGAGCCCTATTCCCGATATAGTGGTACTACTATAGACCAGAGCCCTATTCCCTATATAGTGGTACTACTATAGACCAGAGCCCTATTCCCTATATAGTGGTACTACTATAGACCAGAGCCCTATTCCCTATATAGTACACTACTATAGACCAGAGTCCTATTCCCTATATAGTGGTACTACTATAGACCAGAGTCCTATTCCCTATATAGTGTACTACTATAGACCAGAGTCCTATTCCCTATATAGTGTACTACTATAGACCAGAGCCCTATTCCCTATATAGTGTACTACTATAGACCAGAGCTGAGGAGTTAAAGCCCAACCAGACTCTTTTGTCCCCATCAACTGGGGACAAAACTGTAAACACCTGATTCTGTATAATAAACCATCAACATATTATTCAGCTGAATGTGATGCATTAGTGCAGGGCTGGACTAAAACACCTGATTCTGTATAATGAACCAACCATCAACATATTATTCAGCTGAATATGATAAATTAGATCAAATAAGTCTAAAAAGTATTTATTTCACCGCTCCTCTGTGGCGTCATCGGACCAATCCGTATGATCCATCTAGAATTAGAAATCCGTAGTACCACTCACCAATCTGACCAGTCTTTAATGTCCATCTCACATCCAGTAAGTTGCTGTACAGTTTCTCTGTATAAGAGTCAGTTGCTGTAAAGTCTCTCTGGATAAGAGTCAGTTGCTGTAAAGTTTCTCTGGGTAAGAGTCAGTTGCTGTAAAGTCTCTCTGGGTAAGAGTCAGTTGCTGTAAAGTTTCTCTGAATAAGAGTCAGTTGCTGTAAAGTCTCTCTGGATAAGAGTCAGTTGCTGTAAAGTTTCTCTGGGTAAGAGTCAGTTGCTGTAAAGTTTCTCTGGATAAGAGTCAGTTGCTGTAAAGTCTCTCTGGATAAGAGTCCGTTGCTGTATGTCTCTCTGGGTAAGAGTCAGTTGCTGTAAAGTCTCTCTGGATAAGAGTCCGTTGCTGTAAAGTCTCTCTGGATAAGAGTCCGTTGCTGTATGTCTCTCTGGGTAAGAGTCCGTTGCTGTATGTCTCTCTGGGTAAGAGTCCGTTGCTGTATGTCTCTCTGGGTAAGAGTCCGTTGCTGCATGTCTCTCTGGGTAAGAGTCCGTTGCTGTATGTCTCTCTGGGTAAGAGTTGCGTCTGTCTGTCAAGACCTTTAGTTGGGTTACATTAGAGCAGGACATCAGCTTCTATTCTACAACAAGAGGAGGATATTGTGTAATGGTGTTTTAGGGATGTGTCAAGTCCCTATATGCCAAAGTGTCAGTTATTGTGGTCAGGTTTGTACAACCTAATGCCTTTCTTTATTCTCACTAAGAACTCAACTCATCCCACAAAGTCAATATGACGTCTATTACCATTCATATTCAGCATAGAAGTCAGAGAGAGAGTCCGGGTTGATGTGAGATTTTGACTTCAGTTTGTTTGCATGTCTCTCTGTGTGTTTATGTTTCAGTTCCACTCCGGTTCGATCACTAATCTGTACATTCTCTCTCTCTCTCTCTGTCTCTCTCTCTCTGTCTCTCTCTGTCTCTCTCTGTCTCTCTCTCTCTGTCTCCCTCTCTCTCTCTCTCTCTCTCTCTCTCTCTCTCTGCCTCCCTCTCTCTCTCTGTCTCTCTCTCTCTCTCTCTCTGTCTCAATTCAATTCAAGGGGCTTTATTGGCATGGGAAACATATGTTAACATTGCCAAGCAAGTGAAGTAGATAATAAACAAAAGTGAAATAAACAATAAAAATGAACAGTAAACATTACACTCACAGAAGTTCCAAAAGAATAAAGACATTACAAATGTCATATTATGTATATATACAGTGTTGTAACGACGTACAAATGGTTAAAGTACAAAAGGGAAAATAAATAAACATAAACATGGGTTGTATTTACAATGGTGTTTGTTCTTCACTAGTTGCCCTTTTCTTGTGGCAACAGGTCACACATCTTGCTGCTGTGATGGCACACTGTGGTATTTCACCCAGTAGATATGGGAGTTTATCAAAATTGGGATTGTTTTCAAGTTCTTTGTGGATCTGTGTAATCTGAGGGAAATATGTCTCTCTAATATGGTCATACATTGGGCAGGAGGTTAGGAAGTGCAGCTCCGTTTCCACCTCCTTTTGTGGGCAGTGTTGCACATAGCCTGTCTTCTCTTGAGACCAGGTCTGCCTATGGTGGTCTTTCTCAATAGCAAGGCTATGCTCACTGAGTCTGTACATAGTCAAAGCTTTCCTTAAGTTTGGGTCAGTCACAGTGGTCAGGTATTCTGCCACTGTGTACTCTCTGTTTAGGGCCAAATAGCATTCTAGTTTGCTCTGTTTTTTTGTTAATTCTTTCCAATGTGTCAAGTAATTATCTTTTTGTTTTCTCATGATTTGGTTGGGTCTAATTGTGTTGCTGTCCTGGGGCTTTGTGGGGTGTGTTTGTGTTTGTGAACAGAGCCTGTGGACCAGCTTGCTTAGGGGACTCTTCTCCAGGTCTCTCTTCTGTCTCTCTCTGTCTCTCTCTCTCTCTCTGTCTCCCTCTCTGTCTCTTTCTCTGTGTCTCTCTCTCTGTCTCTGTCTCTCTCTGTCTCTCTCTGTCTATACCTCTGTCTCCCTCTATCTTTCTCTCTCTTTCTCTCTCTCTCTCTCTCTCTCCTTGTCTCTCTCTCTGTGTGTCTCTCTCTCTCTCTCTGTCTGCCTCTCCCTCTCTCTCTCTCTCTCTCTCTCTCTCTCTCTCTCAATTCAATTCAATTCAATGTGCTTTATTGGCATGACGTGACAATGTACACTACCGTTGAAGAGTTTGGGGTCACTTTTCCTTGTTTTTGGAAGAAAAGCACATTTTTTTGTCCATTAAAATAGCATCAAATTGATCAGAAATACAGTGTAGACGTTGTTAATGTTGTAAATGACTATTGTAGCTGGAAACTGATGATTTTTAATGGAATATCTACACAGGCGTACAGAGGCCCATCAGTCCTGTGTTCCAATGGCACGTTGTGTTAGCTAATCCAAGTTTATCATTTAAAATGCTGGCCCTGACCAGAATAGAAGGAGTGGGTGGCCCCAGTGCACAACTGAGCAAGAGGACAAGTGCATTAGAGTGTCTAGTTTGAGAAACAGACGCCTCACAAGTCCTCAACTGGCAGCTTAATTAAATATTACCCGAAAAAAACACCAGTCTTAATGTCAACAGTGAAGAGGCGACTCCGGGATGCTGGCCTTCTAGGCAGAGTTACAAAGAACAAGCCATATCTCAGACTGGTGTGGAGGATGAATCAGTATTAGTTGGGTAACATAGATAATTAAGATGTTTTATTTGTATAATATGCTTATGTGAGATACTTGTCATTAGGATGACGTGCCCTTTGGACTCTGGTGTTGACAGTTGTACTTTTCCCTTAGCTAGTGCTCAGTCACTTGGGGCCCAGAGAGAGGAGAAGTCAGAATGAAACATTGTCTGCATATGTGAATGTGTCTTTACCTATTCTTAAACCATGTTAAGGGATGGCGTGATTAATGGGGAACCAATTACTTGTCTCCACAATGTCTGTGCGCAAGTCACTCCCTCCTTTTCTATGTTGTGAGGAGGTGTATGGCAGTGTCTGGGACCATTGTATGTCCTCTCTCTAGATCTTGCACTTATCCTGGGATAGTGTATGACCTGGAGGCTCACTCCCCTCAGTGAGCTTGTCCAGGAGTGGAGTCAAGAGGGGGTCTACTTGAGATGGGAGTATCTAGAGTTGTCAATTGATTTATGCCATTGGATGAGCTAATGGTTCTGTTCTATACCGTACCAGGGAGAAACGGTTCCAGTTTGGGGTAGGAGGACCAGATACTGGTCTATACAATGAACACTGTTGATACAGCAGTTGCTGCCTGCTATATTTTATAGATATCGTTCATACAAAACTTAACCTTTGTGAACTGTTCCTAAGATCTGTTGTTCGTCATGTACGTTGAGAGGGGTGGGTCTTGGGTATAAAAGATCATTGTACTTTTGTGTAATCACTTTTCAATTGCATCATTGAAGGTCAAGTGCTTTTGCAAAAGCATCTTAATTATTAAATATGTAGTTTTAAGTATAACTGACTTGTGTGTGAAGTTTGTAACTCTCCTCATTTGGTAATGCAGAAATTAGCCACCACACTGGCCAATAAAAATAAAAGATTAAGATGAGCAAAGGAACTCAGACACTGGACAGAGGAACTCCAGCATCCCGTAGTCGCCTCTTCACTGTTGACATTGAGACTGGTGTTTTGTGGGTACTTTGTCAAGGGCTTTCTAAGGTCAAATAGCTAGCCACAGTGTACTGTCGATTTAGGGCCAGATAGCACTACATTTTGTTTTGTGCTTGTGCTTGTGTTTCCCAATAAGCAATGTAGCTTTGTTTTGACTGTGTTCTAATTTGGTTTATTCTGATTGATTGGATGTTCTGGTCCTGAGGCTTCAGTGTGTTCGTAGAACAGGTTTTCTTTGCTCAGCTCTTCACATTGCAGGGCTTGGTAATGATATGAGAGGGGTCACTGTATTTTTGATGTTTCCAAAACTTAATTGCTCTTTTTTTTAAATGTATTATTAGTGGATATTGGCCTAATTCTGCCCTGCATGCATTGTTTGTAGTTTTCCTCTGGACATGTAGGAGAATCTTACAGAATTTTGCATTCAAGTTTTCAATGGGGTGTTTGTCCCATTTGGTGAAATCTTGTTTTACAAGTGGACCCCACACCTCGCTGCCATTGGTTGAATGACACATTTAATTCGTTTTATCCAAATTTGAATAGGTATTTGAATGAATTAGTTTTTTATTGGCGTAGAATGCCCTGTGCGCGTTCTGTCTCAGTTCATTAACTGCCCCATTAAGGTGTCCAGTTTAAACTTTAGTAATTGTAGTGTGTGCAGTACTCTATACTCTATAAATCATTATTTTCGTATTTTTAAGGTTTACTGCCAGGGCCCAGGTCTGGCAGTACTGCTCTAGCAGGTCCAGGCTCTGCTGTAGGCCATGTGCTGTGGGGGTTTACTGCCAGGGCCCAGGTCTGGCAGTACTGCTCTAGCAGGTCCAGGCTCTGCTGTAGGCCATGTGCTGTGGGGGTTTACTGCCAGGGCCCAGGTCTGGCAGTACTGCTCTAGCAGGTCCAGGCTCTGCTGTAGGCCAGGTGCTGTGGGGGTTTACTGCCAGGGCCCAGGTCTGGCAGTACTGCTCTAGCAGGTCCAGGCTCTGCTGTAGGACATGTGCTGTAGGTGACAGCAGGCATAGGTCATCTGCGAAAAGCAGACATTTAACCTCTGAATTGTGGAGACTAACACCAGGGGCTGAGGATTTTTCTAGAATATAACCAATTTGTTGATGTAACTATTGAAGGGTGCAGGGCAGGACAGTCCTGTATGCCAAATAGAATCAACTGCTTTTTGGAAGTCGATAAAGCAAGCGTATATTTTGGTATTATTTTGGTGGACATGTTTATCTATCAGGGTGTGTAGGGTGTAAATATGATCAGTCGTGCGATGTTTTGGTATAAATCCAATTTGGCTTTTAGCTCAAGACATTGTGCTTGTTAAGGAAGTTTTAGAACTCTTACATACAGAAAACCTTTCCCAGGTTACTGTTCACACAAATGCCTCTGTGATTGTTAGGGTCAAATTTGTCTCTGTTCTTAAAGATTGGGGTTATGAGTCCCTGATTCCAGATGTCAGGAAAAGGACCTACACCCAGGATCAAATTAAACAGTTTTAATATAGCCAATTGCAATTTTGTACTAGTGAATTTGAGCATCTCATTTAGGATGCCATCAGGTCTGCATGCTTTTATTTTATTTTATTTGAGGCCCTGAAGTTTCTTATTGAGCTCCTGGTCAGTAATTAGGGAGTCCAATGTATTTTGATTGTCCTTTATAGCTTTTTCTAATCCATTCAACTTGTGATGAATTTTCCGTTGTTCTGCGTTTGCGTCAGTTTGAATGGAGTTGCAGAGTGTTTTAAAATGGGCTGTCCATATGTCACCATTTTGTATCACTAATTCTTCTAGTTTAGATATTTTTGGGGGGTGTAATGCCCTGGCCATAGAGAGGGGTTTTTTGTTCTTTATTTTGGTTAGGCCAGGGTGTTACATTGGGTGGGCGTTCTATGTTAATTTTTCTATGTTGGCTGGTTTCTTTGGTTTGGCCGTGTGGCTCCCAATCAGGCACAGCTGTAGTTCGTTGTTGCTGATTGGGAGTCACACATAAGTAGCCTGTTTTTCCTTTGGGTTTTGTGAGTGATTGTATTCTGTTAGTGTCTTTTCCTGACAGGACTGTTTTGCTGTCGTCTTTGGTTTATTTTTGTAAAGGGTTCTGTTTTTCTAATAAAATTCTAATGATGAACACATCCTCCGCTGCACCTTGGTCTAATTCTGACGACAGCCGTTACAGGGGAGTTTTTATAATTTTTCCAGAAGTTGTTTGTGTTTATGGACTCCTCAATTAGTGTCAGCTGCTTGCTGTTGTACTGTGATTTTTTTGGGTTGTGAGTGTACGTTTATAGAGTTTTAAAGTCTCACAGTAATGAAGGCGTACATCACAATTATTTGTAATTCACCATTATTTAGGTCTCTGTGTTTTTGGTTGGATAGTGCTCTAGGTTTTTTCCTCATAATTTTACAATCTGCATCAAACCAGTTGTCATCTGTGACCTATTTTTGGATGTTTTTTTTATCAATTTCAGTTGTGCTTCTTTTGCCATTTGCCTGAATATATTGTTGATGTTTTTTACTGCTAGATTGATGCCTTCTTTACTGTGAGTGAATGTGGTATCCAGAAAGTTATCTAAGAGTGTTTGGATTTCTTGGTTACTGGTTGCTTTCTGGTATTCTTCTGTGCTGTTGTGGGCCCATCTGTAAGAATTTCTGATGTTGTACAGCTTACTGGGCTGTGAATGTGTGGTTGTTTCCATGTCTGTTCTTTTGAGGAACAACGTAATTTGCACAATGCAAATAGTCCGGGTAACCATTTGGTTACCTGTTCAGGAGTCTTATGGCTTGAGGGTAAAAGCTGTTGAGAAGCCTTTTTGTCCTAGACTTGGCACTCCGGTACCGCTTGCCATAAATCAACACATGTTCGAATCACCTTTGGCAGCGATTACAGCTGTGAGTCTTTTTGCACACAAAGATTTTGTACAATATTTGCACATTATTCTTTTAAAAATTCTTAAAAATCCATCAAGTTGGTTGTTGATTTTTGCTATACAGCAATTTTGAAGTCTTGCCATATATTTTAATGCCGATTTAAGTCAAAATTGTAACTCGGCCACTCAGAAACATTCAATGTCGTCTGGGTAAGCAACTTCAGTATATATTTGGCCTTGTGTTTTAGATTCTTGTCCTGCTGAAAGGTGAATTCATCTCCCAGTGTCTGGTGGAAAGCAGACTGAAACAGGTTTTCCTCTAGGATTGTGCCTGTGCTTAGTGCCATTCCATTTCTTTTTATCCCCCCCAAAAACTCCCAAGTCCTTGCAGATGACAAGCAAACCCATAACGTGATGCAGCCACCACAGTGCTGGAAAATATGAAGAGTGATGTGTTGTGTTGGATTTGCCCCAAACATAACACTTTGTATTCAGGACATAATTCATTTCTTTGCCACATTTTTTTGCAGTTTTAATTTGTTACCTTGTTGCAAACAGGATGCATGTTTGGAATATTTTGTTTTGTACAAGTCTTCCTTCTTTTCATTCTGTTAATTAGGTTAGTACTGTGGAGTAGCTACAATGTTGTTGATCCATCCTCAGTTTTCTCCTGTCACAGCCATTCAACTCTGTAACTGTTTCAAAGACACCATTGGCCTCATTGCAAATAAGTTAGGAAGGACACCTGTATCTTTTGTTGTGACTTTGTGTTTTTATAAATCATCCAAAGTGTAATTAACAACTTCACCATGCTCAAAAGGGATATTTAATGTATGTTTTTTTGTTTTACCCATCTACCAGTAGGTGCCCTGCTTTGAGAGGTATTGGAAAACCTCCCTGGTCTTTCTGGGTGAATCTGTGTTTGAAATTCACTGCTCAACTGAGGGACCTTACAGATAATGGTATGTGTGGAGTACAAAGATGAGGTAGTCATTCAAAACTCATGTTAAACACTATTTTTGCACACAGAGTGAATCGATGCAACTTATTATGTGACTTGTTGAGAAAATGTTTACTCCTGAACTTATTTAGATTAGCCATAACAAACGGGTAGAATATTTAGTGACTCAAGACATTTCAGCATTTTATTTTTTATTAATCACAACAACAAAAAATCTAAAAACATAATTCCACTTTGACATTATGGGGTATTGTGTGTAGGCCAGTGACACAACATTTCAAGTTGATCAAATTTGAATTCCGGCTGTAACACAACATAATGTGGAAGAAGACAGGGGGTATGAATACTTTCTGAACACAATGTATTCCTATATACCCTCTACAGCCACTGCTGCCATCTGCTGGCTAGATATGTAATTGCAAGTTCTGCTACCTTTCACAAAGACGTTTCAAACCTCTCTGCCTCTCATACCCTGAGTTGACACCAGGTGGCCCAGTAACCGTATGTCTCAGGACTCCAAGGATGTTCTGTTAGACTGAGACAGATAGAGGTTGTTAGCCTTATACAGTATCCAAAAACAATAGATACCACGGTGGCATAACCAGTGAAAGCATGTTTCCAATATTCTCATCATCATTTCCATGCCATAGAGACAACATATGTAGGTTCTATTGTACTGGGGTAACTAGGACTCAAATCCATGGTTCTATTGTACTGGACTAACTAGCACTCAAATCTATTGTTCTATTATACTGGACTAACTAGGACTCAAATCTATTGTTCTATTGTACTGGACTAACTAGGCCCCACATCAAAAAAAAATATATTTTTATTTATATAGCCCTTCTTACATCAGCTGATGTCACAAAGTGCTGGACAGAAACCCAGCCTAAAACCCCAAGCAGAAAGCAATGCAGGTGTAGAAGCACGGTGGCTAGGAAAAACTCCCTAGAAAGGCAGGAACCTAGGAAGAAACCTAGAGAGGAACCAGGCTCTGAGGGGTGGCCAGTCCTCTTCTGGCTGTGCCAGGTGGAGATTATAACAGAACATGGCCAAGATGTTCAAATGTTCATAAATGACCAGCATGGTCAAATAATAGTAATCACATTGAACAGGTCAGGGTTCCATAGCCTCAGGCAGAACAGTTGAAACTGGAGCAGCAGCACGGCCAGATGGCCTGGGGACAACAAGGAGTCATCATGCCAGGTAGTCCTGAAGCATGGTCCTAGGGCTCAGGTCCTCTGAGAGAGAGAAAGAAAGAAAGAGAGAATTAGAGAGAGCATACTTAAATTCACACAGGACACCAGATAAGACAGGAGAAATACTCCAGATATAACAGACTGACCCTTGCCCCCCGACACATAAACTACTGCAGCATAAACACTGGAGGCTGAGACAGGAGGGGTCAGGAGACACTGTGGCCCCGACTATTGTTATATTGTACTGGACTAACTAGGCCTCAAATCTATTGTTCTATTGTACTGAGGTAACTAGGACTCAAATCTATTGTTCTATTATACTGGACTAACTAGGCCCCAAATCTATTGTTCTATTGTACTGGACTAACTAGGCCCCAAATCTATTGTTCTATTGTACTGAGGTAACTAGGCCCCAAATCTATTGTTATATTGTACTGGACTAACTAGGCCCCAAATCTATTGTTCTATTGTACTGGACTAACTAGGCCCCAAATCTATTGTTCTATTGTACTGAGGTAACTAGGCCCCAAATCTATTGTTATATTGTACTGGACTAACTAGGCCCCAAATCTATTGTTCTATTGTACTGGACTAACTAGGCCCCAAATCTATTGTTCTATTGTACTGAGGTAACTAGGCCCCAAATCAATTGTTCAATTGTACTGGACTAACTAGGCCCCAAATCTATTGTTATAGTGTACTGGACTAACTAGGCCCCAAATCTATTGTTCTATTGTACTGAGGTAACTAGGCCCCAAATCTTTTGTTCTATTGTACTGGACTAACTAGGACTAAAATCTATTGTTCTATTGTACTGGACTAACTAGGCCCCAAATCTATTGTTCTATTGTACTGGACTAACTAGGCCCCAAATCTATTGTTCTATTGCACTTGGGTAACTAGGCCCCAAATCTCTTTTACTGGACTAACTAGGCCCAAAATATATTGTTCTACTGTACTGAGGTAACTAGGCCCCACATCTATTGTTCTATTGTACTGGACTAACTGGGCCCCAAATCTATTGTACTGGACTAACTAGGCCCCAAATCTATTGTACTGGACTAACTAGGCCCCAAATCTATTGTTCTATTGTACTGGACTAACTAGGACTCAAATCTATTGTTATATTGTACTGGACTAACTAGGCCCCAAATATATTGTTATAGTGTACTGGACTAACTAGGCCGCAAATCTATTGTTATATTGTACTGAGGTAACTAGGCCCCAAATCTATTGTTATATTGTACTGGACTAACTAGGCCCCAAATCTAGGAATTTTGAACAGAGAACAAATTGTCTGTCATGAGATCACCGGGTCCAGAGTCATGTGATGAAGATTGAGAGCAGGAGGGTATACCAAATGGCACCCTATATAGTGCACTACTATAGACCAGAATCTATTCCCTATATAGTGGTACTACTATAGACCAGAGCCCTATTCCCTATATAGTGGTACTACTATAAACCAGAGCCCTATTCCCTATATAGTGGTACTACTATAGACCAGAGCCCTATTCCCTATATATAGTGGTACTACTATAGACCAGAGCCCTATTCCCTATATAGTGGAACTACTATAGACCAGAGCCCTATTCCCTATATAGTGGTACTACTATAGACCAGAGCCCTATTCCCTATATAGTGGTACTACTATAGACCAGAGCCCTATTCCCTATATAGTGGTACTACTATAGACCAGAGCCCTATTCCCTATATAGTGGTACTACTATAGACCAGAGCCCTATTCCCTATATAGTGTACTACTATAGACCAGAGCCCTATTCCCTATATAGTGGTACGACTATAGACCAGAGCCCTATTCCCTATATAGTGGAACTACTATAGACCAGAGCCCTATTCACTATATAGTGGTACTACTATAGACCAGAGCCCTATTCCCTATATAGTGGTACTACTATAGACCAGAGCCGTATTCCCTATATAGTGGTACTACTATAGACCAGAGCCCTATTCCCTATATAGTGGTACTACTATAGACCAGAGCCCTATTCCCTATATAGTGGTACTACTATAGACCAGAGCCCTATTCCCTATATAGTGGTACTACTATAGACCAGAGCCCTATTCCCTATATAGTGGAACTACTATAGACCAGAGCCCTATTCCCTATATAGTGGTACTACTATAGACCAGAGCCCTATTCCCTATATAGTGTACTACTTTAGACCAGAGCCCTATTCCCTATATAGTGGTACTATTATAGACCAGAGCCCTATTCCCTATATAGTGGTACTACTATAGACCAGAGCCCTATTCCCTATATAGTGGTACTACTATAGACCAGAGCCCTATTCCCTATATAGTTCACTACTATAGACCAGAGCCCTATTCCCTATATAGTGGTACTACTATAGACCAGAGCCCTATTCCCTATATAGTGGTACTATTATAGACCAGAGCCCTATTCCCTATATAGTGGTACTACTATAGACCAGAGCCCTATTCCCTATATAGTGGTACTACTATAGACCAGAGCCCTATTCCCTATATAGTTCACTACTATAGACCAGAGCCCTATTCCCTATATAGTGGTACTACTATAGACCAGAGCCCTATTCCCTATATAGTGGTACTACTATAGACCAGAGCCCTATTCCCTATATAGTGGTACTACTATAGACCAGAGCCCTATTCCCTATATAGTGGAACTACTATAGACCAGAGCCCTATTCCCTATATAGTGGTACTACTATAGACCAGAGCCCTATTCCCTATATAGTGTACTACTTTAGACCAGAGCCCTATTCCCTATATAGTGGTACTATTATAGACCAGAGCCCTATTCCCTATATAGTGGTACTACTATAGACCAGAGCCCTATTCCCTATATAGTGGTACTACTATAGACCAGAGCCCTATTCCCTATATAGTTCACTACTATAGACCAGAGCCCTATTCCCTATATAGTGGTACTACTATAGACCAGAGCCCTATTCCCTATATAGTGGTACTATTATAGACCAGAGCCCTATTCCCTATATAGTGGTACTACTATAGACCAGAGCCCTATTCCCTATATAGTGGTACTACTATAGACCAGAGCCCTATTCCCTATATAGTTCACTACTATAGACCAGAGCCCTATTCCCTATATAGTGGTACTACTATAGACCAGAGCCCTATTCCCTATATAGTGGTACTACTATAGACCAGAGCCCTATTCCCTATATAGTGGTACTACTATAGACCAGAGCCCTATTCCCTATATAGTGGAACTACTATAGACCAGAGCCCTATTCCCTATATAGTGGTACTACTATAGACCAGAGCCCTATTCCCTATATAGTGTACTACTTTAGACCAGAGCCCTATTCCCTATATAGTGGTACTACTATAGACCAGAGCCCTATTCCCTATATAGTGGTACTACTATAGACCAGAGCCCTATTCCCTATATAGTGGTAACTACTATAGACCAGAGCCCTATTCCCTATATAGTGGTACTACTATAGACCAGAGCCCTATTCCCTATATAGTGGTACTACTATAGACCAGAGCCCTATTCCCTATATAGTGGTACTACTATAGACCAGAGCCCTATTCCCTATATAGTGGTACTACTATAGACCAGAGCCCTATTCCCTATATAGTGGTACTACTATAGACCAGAGCCCTATTCCCTATATAGTGGTACTACTATAGACCAGAGCCCTATTCCCTATATAGTGGTACTACTATAGACCAGAGCCCTATTCCCTATATAGTGGTACTACTATAGACCAGAGCCCTATTCCCTATATAGTGGTACTACTATAGACCAGAGCCCTATTCCCTATATAGTGGTACTACTATAGACCAGAGCCCTATTCCCTATATAGTGGTACTACTATAGACAGGCCCTATTCCCTATATAGTGGTACTACTATAGACCAGAGCCCTATTCCCTATATAGTGGTACTACTATAGACCAGAGCCCTATTCCCTATATAGTGGTACTACTACAGACCAGATCCCTATTCCCTATATAGTGGTACTACTATAGACCAGGGCCCTATTCCCTATATAGTGGTACTACTATAGACCAGAGCCCTATTCCCTATATAGTGGTACTACTATAGACCAGAGCCCTATTCCCTATATAGTGGTACTACTATAGACCAGAGCCCTATTCCCTATATAGTGGTACTACTATAGACCAGAGCCCTATTCCCTATATAGTGGTACTACTATAGACCAGAGCCCTATTCCCTATATAGTGGTATTACTATAGAACAGAGCCCTATTCCCTATATAGTGGTACTACTATAGACCAGAGCCCTATTCCCTATATAGTGGTACTACTATAGACCAGAGCCCTATTCCCTATATAGTGGTACTACTATAGACCAGAGCCCTATTCCCTATATAGTGGTACTACTATAGACCAGGGCCCTATTCCCTATATAGTGGTACTACTATAGACCAGAGCCCTATTCCCTATATAGTGGTACTACTATAGACCAGAGCCCTATTCCCTATATAGTGGTACTACTATAGACCAGAGCCCTATTCCCTATATAGTGGTACTACTATAGACCAGAGCCCTATTCCCTATATAGTGGTACTACTATAGACCAGAGCCCTATTCCCTATATAGTGGTACTACTATAGACCAGAGCCCTATTCCCTATATAGTGGTACTACTATAGACCAGAGCCCTATTCCCTATATAGTGGTACTACTATAGACCAGAGCCCTATTCCCTATATAGTGGTACTACTATAGACCAGAGCCCTATTCCCTATATAGTGGTACTACTATAGACCAGAGCCCTATTCCCTATATAGTGGTACTACTATAGACCAGAGCCCTATTCCCTATATAGTGGTACTACTATAGACCAGAGCCCTATTCCCTATATAGTGGTACTACTATAGACCAGAGCCCTATTCCCTATATAGTGGTACTACTATAGACCAGAGCCCTATTCCCTATATAGTGGTACTACTATAGACCAGAGCCCTATTCCCTATATAGTGGTACTACTATAGACCAGAGCCCTATTCCCTATATAGTGGTACTACTATAGACCAGAGCCCTATTCCCTATATAGTGGTACTACTATAGACCAGAGCCCTATTCCCTATATAGTGGTACTACTATAGACCAGAGCCCTATTCCCTATATAGTGGTACTACTATAGACCAGAGCCCTATTCCCTATATAGTGGTACTACTATAGACCAGAGCCCTATTCCCTATATAGTGGTACTACTATAGACCAGAGCCCTATTCCCTATATAGTGGTACTACTATAGACCAGAGCCCTATTCCCTATATAGTGGTACTACTATAGACCAGAGCCCTATTCCCTATATAGTGGTACTACTATAGACCAGAGCCCTATTCCCTATATAGTGGTACTACTATAGACCAGAGCTCTATTCCCTATATAGTGGTACTACTATAGACCAGAGCCCTATTCCCTATATAGTGGTACTACTATAGACCAGAGCACTATTCCCTATATAGTGGTACTACTATAGACCAGAGCCCTATTCCCTATATAGTGGTACTACTATAGACCAGAGCCCTATTCCCTATATAGTGTACTACTATAGACCAGAGCCCTATTCCCTATATAGTGGTACTACTATAGACCAGAGCCCTATTCCCTATATAGTGGTACTACTATAGACCAGAGCCCTATTCCCTATATAGTGGTACTACTATAGACCAGAGCCCTATTCCCTATATAGTGGTACTACTATAGACCAGAGCCCTATTCCCTATATAGTGGTACTACTATAGACCAGAGCACTATTCCCTATATAGTGGTACTACTATAGACCAGAGCCCTATTCCCTATATAGTGGTACTACTATAGACCAGAGCCCTATTCCCTATATAGTGGTACTACTATAGACCAGAGCCCTATTCCCTATATAGTGGTACTACTATAGACCAGAGCCCTATTCCCTATATAGTGGTACTACTATAGACCAGAGCCCTATTCCCTATATAGTGGTACTACTATAGACCAGAGCCCTATTCCCTATATAGTGGTACTACTATAGACCAGAGCACTATTCCCTATATAGTGGTACTACTATAGACCAGAGCCCTATTCCCTATATAGTGGTACTACTATAGACCAGAGCCCTATTCCCTATATAGTGGTACTACTATAGACCAGAGCACTATTCCCTATATAGTGGTACTACTATAGACCAGAGCCCTATTCCCTATATAGTGGTACTACTATAGACCAGGGCCCTATTCCCTATATAGTGGCACTACTATAGACCAGGGCCCTATTCCCTATATAGTGGTACTACTATAGACCAGAGCCCTATTCCCTATATAGTGGCACTACTATAGACCAGAGCCCTATTCCCTATATAGTGGTACTACTATAGACCAGAGCCCTATTCCCTATATAGTGGTACTACTATAGACCAGAGCCCTATTCCCTATGTAGTGCACTACTATAGACCAGAGCACTATTCCCTATATAGTGGTACTACTATAGACCAGAGCACTATTCCCTATATAGTGGTACTACTATAGACCAGAGCACTATTCCCTATATAGTGGTACTACTATAGACCAGAGCCCTATTCCCTATATAGTGGTACTACTATAGACCAGAGCCCTATTCCCTATATAGTGGTACTACTATAGACCAGAGCCCTATTCCCTATATAGTGGTACTACTATAGACCAGAGCCCTATTCCCTATGTAGTGCACTACTATAGACCAGAGCACTATTCCCTATATAGTGGTACTACTATAGACCAGAGCACTATTCCCTATATAGTGGTACTACTATAGACCAGAGCACTATTCCCTATATAGTGGTACTACTATAGACCAGAGCCCTATTCTCTATATAGTGCACTACAATAGACCAGAGCCCTATTCCCTATATAGTGGTACTACTATAGACCAGAGCCCTATTCCCTATATAGTAGTACTACTATAGACCAGAGCACTATTCCCTATATAGTGGTACTACTATAGACCAGAGCCCTATTCCCTATATAGTGGTACTACTATAGACCAGAGCCCTATTCCCTATATAGTGCTACTACTATAGACCAGAGCACTATTCCCTATATAGTGGTACTACTATAGACCAGAGCCCTATTCCCTATATAGTGGTACTACTATAGACCAGAGCCCTATTCCCTATATAGTGGCACTACTATAGACCAGAGCCCTATTCCCTATATAGTAGTACTACTATAGACCAGAGCACTATTCCCTATATAGTGGTACTACTATAGACCAGAGCCCTATTCCCTATATAGTGGCACTACTATAGACCAGAGCCCTATTCCCTATATAGTAGTACTACTATAGACCAGAGCACTATTCCCTATATAGTGGTACTACTATAGACCAGAGCCCTATATAGTGGTACTACTATAGACCAGAGCCCTATTCCCTATATAGTGGTACTACTATAGACCAGAGCCCTATATAGTGGTACTACTATAGACCAGAGCCCTATTCCCTATATAGTGGTACTACTATAGACCAGGAAACGGAGCCCATTATGACACAGCACATTGTAGAACGGATTACTGTGCAGAAACTTGGCCTGCAATTAGCTGTTTACATAAAATAATACATACATTGAATCTATAGGTGAACGTGTTTGATGTTCATGGGACACCTGTGTGTGTCCTACCTGTAGAATGTGGGTCGTTATGGTGCGGCTATATAAAGACAGCAAGTTCATCTTGACCTATGGTTGAATTACAATGCCAGTTTATCAGCTGTCCCAACCTGTCTATCTGTCTGCCTATCTGTCTGTCTGCCTATCTGCCTCCCTGCCTGTCTATCTGCCTGTCTGTCTGCCTCCCTGCCTGTCTATCTGCCTCCCTGTCTGTCTGTCTGTCTATCTATCTGCCTGTCTCTGTCTGCCTGCCTGCCTGCATGCTTGTCTGTCTATCTGCCTGTCTCTGTCTGCCTGTCTATCTGCCTGCCTGTCTGTCTGTCTGTCTGCCTGCCTGTCGTTCCAGTGAGGGGTGACAAAAGTGTGCAAGTGACATTCCAAACAGTCCGAAGACTGGTCAGACCAGTCAGTCTTGGTTTTGAGACCAGTTATAATGTCATTTCGCACTGGTCCCGACCTCACGCAAATACTGAGGCGGCACGCAGCACAATAGGTGTACTGTGTGTTGGAACGGGACAGCCTGAAAACACGCCGATACAGCTGCAACCGAAAGTTGCTTTTTCGTAGCAGGTTAGAAGAATTTCCGCAGCAGATTTGTATTAGAAACGTATCATGTTCGGAAAATTAGATTAAGGTTAGGAAAAGAGTTTGCGAAATTCTTTCCTAACATGCTACGAAATTCACTTCGGGCGAAGTACCGTGTTTTAGGGAGTCCAGTGGTGGAACACCTTTTACATGTCCAAAAAGTTCTAGAGTAGGTGTGAGAGCATTTTTGGACTTGCCAATGTTTCTTTACGCATCGCTAATGAAGAGCACTTAAGTCGGATAAACCCATGGTACCCATATGAATGGTCTAATACAGAGAAAAATACCACAAAACACTGTTTCCCAAAGCCAAATGTAGTAAACCAATCATTCTCTCCTCAACTGGTCTACTGACTGTAACATTTCCGGACTTTAAAACACGCCTGGTTAGACTGGTCGGTCCCATGGCTGACGAGGCTACAGGACGTTTCTTTCTTATTCTTTGTGTACGTGTAACTCGAGACTCTAGTGTTGTGTAACCGGCCCAATCTCAGTTTCAATCAACTGTTTCTCACGCGAATATCAGCAGGCGGTTCCAGAGTTTTCCCGTCGAGTTGCAGAAGAGCGAGCGCCCAGATCCGGGGAAGGCCGATCATAAACACGCGTCATGGGTAAGACTCAATGGTGATATATGTGCATTTACAATATCTCTGCTTTCAGATGCTTTGGTTTATATTTTATATATATTTTATATATTATATGCCCACTATAATTGAGAATTTCAATAAGCATTTTTCTACGGCTGGCCATGCTTTCCACCTAACTACCCCTACTGCATTCAACAGCACTGCACCCCCCACAGCTACTCGCCCAAGCCTCCCCCATTTCTCCTTCTCCCAAATCCATTCAGCTGATGTTCTGAAAGAGCTGCAAAATCTGGACCCCTACAAATCAGCTGGGCTTGACAATCTGGACCCTTTCTTTCTAAAATTATCTGCCGAAATTATTGCAACCCCTATTACTAGCCTGTTCAACCTCTCTTTCGTGTCGTCTGAGATTCCCATAGATTGGAAAGCAGCTGCTGTCATCCCCCTCTTCAAAGGAGGTGACACTCTTGACCCAAGTTGCTACAGACCTATATCCATCCTACCCTGCCTTTCTAAGGTCTTCGAAAGCCAAGTCAACAAACAGATTACCGACTATTTTGAATCCCACCGCACCCTCTCCGCTATGCAATCTGGTTTCAGAGCTGGTCATGGGTGCACCTCAGCCACGCTCAAGGTCCTAAACGACATCGTAACCGCCATCGATAAGAAACATTACTGTGCTGCCGTATTCATTGACCTGGCCAAAGCTTTTGACTCTGTTAATCACCACATCCTCATCGGCAGACTTAGTAGCCTTGGTTTCTCAAACGATTGCGTCGCCTGGTTCACCAACTACTTCTCTGACAGAGTTCAGTGTGTCAAATCGGAGGGCCTACTGTCTGGACCTCTGGCAGTCTCTATGGGGGTACCACAGGGTTCAATTCTTGGGCCAACTCTTTTCTCTGTATACATAAATGATGTCGCTCTTGCTGCTGGTGAATCTCTGATCCACCTCTACGCAGACGACACCATTCTGTATACTTTTGGCCCTTCTTTGGACACTGTGTTAACAACCCTCCAGACGAGCTTCAATGCCATTCAACTCTCCTTCCGTGGTCTCCAACTGCTCCTAAACACAAGTAAAACTAAATGCATGCTCTTCAACCGATCGCTGCCTGCACCTGCCCGCCCATCCAGCATAACTTCTCTGGACGGTTCTAACTTAGAATTTGTGGACAACTACAAATACCTAGGTGTCTGGTTAGACTGTAAACTCTCCTTCCAGACTCACATCAATCATCTCCAATCCAAAGTGAAATCTAGAATTGGCTTCCTATTTCGCAACAAAGCATCCTTCACTCATGCTGCCAAACATACCCTCGTAAAACTGACCATCCTACCAATCCTCGACTTCGGCGATGTCATTTACAAAATAGCCTCCAATACCCTACTCAACAAGCTGGATGCAGTCTATCACAGTGCCATCCGTTTTGTCACCAAAGCCCCATATACAACCCACCACTGCGACCTGTATGCTCTCGTTGGCTGGCCTTCACTTCATCATCGTCGCCAAACACATTGGCTCCAGGTCATCTACAAGACCCTGCTAGGTAAAGTCCCCCCTTATCTCCGCTCACTGGTCACCATAGCAGCACCCACCTGTAGCACGCGCTCCAGCAGGTATATCTCTCTGGTCACCCCTAAAGCCAACTCCTCCTTTGGTCGTCTCTCCTTCCAGTTCTCAGCTGCCAATGATTGGAACGAACTACAAAAATCTCTAAAACTGGAAACACTTATCTCCCTCACTAGCTTTAAGCACCTGCTGTCAGAGCAGCTCACAGATCTCTGCACCTGTACATAGCCCATCTTTAATTGAGCCCAAACTACTACCTTTTCCCCTACTGTATTTATTTATTTTATTTATTTTGCTCCTTTGCACCATATTATTTATAATTATATTTTAACTTTTAACTTTCTTCAAACTACAAATCTACCATTCCAGTGTTTTTTTCTTGCCATACTTTATTTACTTTGCCACCATGGCATTTTTTTGCCTTTACCTCCATTATCTCACATCATTTGCTCACATTGTATATAGTCTTATTTTTTTTCTACTGCATCATTGATTGTATGTTGTTTTACTCCATGTGTAACTCTGTGTTTTTGTATGTTGTTGAACTGCTTTGCTTTATCTTGGCCAGGTCGCAATTGTAAATGAGAACTTGTTCTCAACTTGCCTACCTGGTTAAATAAAGGTGAAATAAATAAAAATAAAATATTTCATTATCCTGCTGGCTTGTTCAGATGAAATTAAAGTTGTCATGCATTTGTCCAGTGTTTGAGTAAATAGCCAACAAGTGGTGTGATTTTGTGCAGAGGCCTTAGTACTTTGTGTTGCTATACTGAGTAAGATTTATGCAAACGCTATAATGACAAAACCACTCCGTTTTTTAATTCATTAAAGCAGATTATTGTGATCAGCATTATCAAACTTGTACAGCTTTATACAATTGTTCCGTTGTAGTTGAACAAACACAAACATGGTGTATTGTCACTTGTGGAAACAGTCAAATATACCTTAATAGAAATGACTCAAGTAAAAGTGAAATGTCACCCAGTAAAATACTACTTGAAAAAATATACGTAAGTATCAAAAGTAAATGTAATTGCTAAAAAAAAGTGAATTATCAAAAGTCTAAATAATTTCAAACATTGTCAGGTGTGTGCGTACTGGAAGCGAAGTCAGGTGCAGGAGAGCAGAGATTTGTGAACAGGCGCACACTTTATTGAGGCAAAAGCGCAAAACAGTCACAAGAATTATGTTTAACAATAAACATCTTGGTGAAATAACACGGAAAAACAAACCAGTCTGGCGCGTCAACAATAAATACGTAACACAAACTATCTCACACAAAGACATGAGGGGAACAGAGGAATAAATACAGTTAGTGTGATTGGGGAATGCAAACCAGGTCAGAATGGAACAAGACAAAACCAATGGATAAAGAATGGAGCGGCGATGGCTAGAAAGACGGTGCCGTCGCCCGCCGAACGCCGCCGAACAAGGAGAGGGGCCGACTTCGGCGGAAGTCGTGACAAACATCCTCCTATTTTCTAGTTTTTTTAAATGTATTTCCAGATAGCCAGGGGCTCACTTCAAGACTCTGTAGTAGGAGGATGGTGTGGAGCCTCCTGGCCAGCCTACAGTCAGTGCTGTGTGAAATAGGATATTGTTTTTGTACCCCCCCAAATGGCAGACTTACCAGACATGTTTTCCCTTCACGATTCTCTCTGAAAGCATGTGATGACTGACTGCTGTACACAGGTACAGAACATTAGGAATGTACAAGCCGTCTACTGCTCATTGAGACGAAAGGTGAAATTGTCATTGCTGCAAACAAACCTAGTAATAGCCCACTAATACAGGGTAATAGCCCACTAATACAGGCTGAGGTCCAAATCACCCCTGATTTGTCTGGGGCTACAACAACAATGTGTAGTGTTGGGAGGACTGGAGCTGGGAAACTGTTGGTGCTGACATCTTCAGGACAGGAATACCGGTTTACTTAACGGAGGAATAAACACACATGTTCATCATTGGTGTTTTAACCAGAACGGGGAAAATGCACTTTTATTTATTTTCGCACATGCGCAGTCATACATCTCTCATAGGGCATGACTGTACCAGTGTAAGAACACAACTCAACAACATATTAGCCCACATGCCAACACCCCCACTTGCTCTTATACTGTACAAGTCGTATTCAACCTAACTTTATCAACACATTTAGCTTACAGTTATTCATCTCACAAATGTCAGTTTATATTCCAAACATGTAACCCAAGAATTTTTCATTTTTGAACTTCGTTACAGGTTTAGTCAAAACATCTGCAGCCATGTCTGCCGTTGGACAATATTCAATACTTATTTTACCATCACTGAGTGCAGATCGAATGAAATGATATCTGATGTCGACATGTTTACATCTCTGACGACATACTGGGTTCTTTGACAGAGCAATTGCACCTTGGTTATCTTCAAAGATTGTTACTGGTGTATATTGACACTCACTATCCATCTCGCCCAATAACTGTACAAGGTACAAACTTTCTTGTGTAGTAGCAGCCAGTGCCATGTACTCTGCTTCACATGTAGATAAAGCTACTGTTGGCTGCTTCTTAGACCTCCATGAAATGACAGGTCCACATTTAGTTAAACTAAAACAATACCCTGTTATGCTTCGTCTGTCACTTTGATCTGCTGCCCAATCAGCATCACTATATGCTACGAGGTTGAGTTTTTCCACCCCCTTTTTGTAACACAACTCCTGATTCATTGTTCCCTTCAAGTACCTCAACACATGTTTAGCTGTTATCCAGTGTTGCTCTTTTGGTTCTGATAGGTATTGTGACAGCTTGCTGACAATCCAACTGATATCCGGTCTTGTACATGTCATTACATATATCAAGCTGCCTATCACTTCACGATACCTTTTTGAGTCAATAAGTTCACCATCACCATCAAAGTTTGGTTTTTGTTCACATGGTGTTGACCTTGTTTTACAGTCTGACATACCAAACCTTTCCAGTATCTTGGTTATATACCTTGTTTGGTTCATCGTTATTTTCCCTTCACTTTGTGTAAAATCAATGCCTAGGAAATGTCCAAGCCTCCCAAGATCTTTCATCTTAAATTTTTCACGTAACATTTCTTTTACACTTGTGAGTGAGTCACTATCACTAGCAGTGATAATTAGATCGACCCAAATTATCAAAATGATCCTTTCTGTTGCAGTTTGTTTGTTATAAACACAGTGATCAGCTGGGTTCTGTGTAAAACCATTTTCACTAAGGTGATCATGCAACATTTTGTTCCAGTTCCTTCCTGACTGTTTCAGGCCGTACAGTGACTTGTTCAGTTTGCAGACTAGTTGCTCACCTGTATCTGACCTGACTTCAAAACCCTCTGGTTGCTCCATGTACACTTCACAGTCAATAGGAGCATGTAGATATGCTGTTTTGACGTCCATCTGATGTAACTCTAAGTCATACTGAGCTGCTAGCTGCATCAAACAGCGTACTGATGTCATATTTGCAGTTGGAGAAAAAGTCTCCTTATAGTCTATTCCTGCCACTTGACTATACCCCTTTGCAACATATCTTGCCTTGTATGTCTCAGTCTCATCTGAATTGTTTTTGACCGCAAAGACCCACCTGCCCCCCACTGCATTTTTACCCTCTGGCAGTGTGGTTAATGTGAATGTATCATTTTCCCTAAGGGAATCCATCTCCTCCTTCATAGCAGTAGCCCAAATCTCTGATTTTGGTGAAATCATTGCTTCTTTGAAGGTTTGTGGTGCATTGCACATTACTCTGTAGCAGTAGTCAACACTAGGTGGTATCTGGTCATCACATTTCACTTTACACTCATAGTCTTTTAAGTACTGGGGTTTCTTCCTCGCTCTGTCTGGATAGCGTGGACTCTGACCATCTGATGTCTCAATTTGCACATCTTGTGTTTCTTCTGAGTTTTGATCTGCCATCTTGGCTTTCGGCATGGGGTTTTCAAATCTCTCCCCATGAAGATCATCACTGATTTCCAAATCTGTCTGAGTTTGGTGTTCGACTACACCTTTTGTAACACACTTGACTAATCTGTTTTTAAGAACTTTCCCAGTGTCTGGGTAGTAGACTAGGTATGCTGGACTATTTTTATCATTCCCGACAAAAATACCCTTTTCACATCTTGAGTCTAACTTTTTCTTGTTCTGTCTATATGCATAGCAAACAGATCCAAATTCTTTCATCTTTGAAAGATCAGGCTTTCTCCCAGTAAACATGTAGTGTGGAGTCTGTCCTACACGCTTATTGTAACACCTATTGCGAATTACTGCAGCAGTCATTACAGCATATGTCCACAAGTTCTTTGGTAGGTTGCTTTCAAGTAGCATGCATCTTGCCATTTCGAACAATGTTCTCCAATTTCTCTCAGCCGTCCCATTTTGATGGGGTGAGTAAGGGGCTGAAGTTTCATGTCTTATGGCGTTCTTACTGAGCAGTGACTGGAACTCTTTGGCTGTGAATTCTGTGCCTTTATCTGACCTGACACACTTTATTTTCCCATAAGGGGCCACATCAGCAATAAACTTCTCAGTAGCTTTTAGAGTATCACTCTTTGCTTTTAGGAAATACACAAAAACTGCCCCTGAATAATCATCTGTAAATGCTAGAGTATATCCGAACCCATCTTTCGCCTCTGGCTCAATAGGGCCAGCCAAATCAGTGTGCACAAGCTCAAGAGCCGCTTTTGCTTTTTCATCAGGCTCTCTGTTTCTGCTCTGAACAAATTTTCCCTGAGTGCAGATTTCACAGTTGAGGGTAGATTTGTCAATCTTACCTGTGATTTTCATTCCCTCTGTCACATTTTCTAACTTTGACACATCCTCAAAATTACAGTGTCCAAGAATTTTGTGCCATGTGTGAATATCATAGCACCCATGACATCCATCATCATATTCATCACTTACAGTGTTAAGATAGTAAAGTCTATCGTACTCCTCGATGTCAAAAGTGGTACCGTTCTTGTGGATGAGCTTGTTACACCCCTGTCGAAAGTTGACTGAAGCTCCGTTGGCTGTCGCTGCTTTAACAGAGAAAATGTCCTGTGGAAACGACGGCACGTACAGCGCCTTCATCAGCGTTGTTTTTACCCGACGACCCGTGTTGTCTCTCAGGTAAACCTCCGCGACACCATTCGTTCTTGTTCCGTCAGCCAGCTCCACGGAATGTTTTTGCGGTTTGAAAGTCTCGTCAAACTCCTTAAACTTCCCGATGTCCGTGACTATATGTGACGTTGCTCCCGTATCAACCATCAGCCCTTTCTGTTTCAGTCCACTAACCTGACAGTCACTTATCCTGAATGCAAATGTGTGGCATTCAGCATCTGTTGCTTGTTTCACATTGTCTCTTCTTTTTCGTCTGCAATTTGCGTCAGTAAGAGTGGAGCTCTTGCAAAAACTACACCACTGTCTCCGTTCTTTGCGCTCTCCAGTAACGGTACATTCCCGGGCCTTGTGCCCTTTCTGGCCACAGTTGAAGCAGGTTATCTCGGTCCCTTTATCTCTCCCTCTTGGCCAGCTAACTTTAATGTTACTTGCCTTCATCACGTTGTCGTCAGTGGAAATGGCGCTAAACTTCTCGGTGCTTTCATAGCTCCTCAACTTGGTTTTGAACTTGCCAAAAGTTGTCGGCTCGTCACTCTGCGTTATGTGGATGGCAAACGGCTTAAATGATTCGGGCAAACCTTTCAGAATCATTGCAATCAACAGCCCGTCACTTAAAGTCTCTTCAGCATTTCTCAGTGCTGTAATAGCCGTCTCAGCACGAATGATATAGTCCGTAACACTTTCGTCAGCGGCTTTCTGAAGAGAAGTTAGTTCAGTGTAGAGGCTAATCACACGTGGCTTCCCTTTACCTGCATAATGTTCCCTCAATATCTTCAACGCTTTTCTCCCATCATCTGCTGCTTCTCTCATTATCAGGGAAAGGCTTTTATCATCCAAAACCTGTATCAATTCGGCGTAGGCTTCTTCATTTTTCTCTCTGTCTTCATCTTCATCCACGCTCAATATGGCGGCCTTTAGCCCAAGCAAACGCAAGTGCCCCAAAAACTTTGTCTCCCATAACTCGTAGTTTTTTTCATCTCCGTCGAAATATAATCTATTCCATCGGCTTCCATGTTCCCTCCTGGGCCCATAACCTGTTGGTGCTGACATCTTCAGGACAGGAATACCGGTTTACTTAACGGAGGAATAAACACACATGTTCATCATTGGTGTCTTAACCAGAACGGGGGAAAATGCACTTTTATTTATTTTCGCACATGCGCAGTCATACATCTCTCATAGGGCATGACTGTACCAGTGTAAGAACACAACTCAACAACATATTAGTCCACATGCCAACAGAAACACTGCCCTATATAGTGCAGCACCCTATTGGACCCTGGTCAAAAGTAGTGCACTATAAAGGGAATAGGGTGCCATGTGGAATGTAGACACAGTAATAATACAGTAATGACACACGTTCTTAGGAAAAAAGGTGCTATCTAGAACCAAAAGGTTTATTTTCGGTAGCTCCCATAGGAGAAGCCTTTTGAAAAACTCCTTTTGGGTTCCAGGTAGAACCCTTTTGGTTCCAGGTAGAACCCTTTTTGGTTCCAAAAGGGTTCTCCTATGACGACAGCCACAGAACCCTTTTGGTACCCTTTTTAACTAAGAGTGAGTAAAAACCAGATAATAACACATTCATAATGAAATGTAACTTGATGTGTAGTATTGTTTTAGGGAAGCAATTATGACTGATACATCCACCACCTTATCATACACCCTGTGTGTGTGTGTGTTCTTGCGTGTGTGTACCAGCTCAGAAGACAGTGCTGATTGTGTACGCCCATCAGAGTGGGGGGTCCTTTAACTCGGCAGTGAAGGATGTTGCCGTGGAAGCCCTCAGACAGCAGGGATACGAGGTTGTTGTGTCTGACCTTTACGCCATGAACTTCAAAGCCTCCGCCACAATGGAGGATATCACAGGTACATACACACATGCCAACACACACACACATGCTCACACACGCCAACACACGTGCCAACAAACTACACACACGCTTGACGTTGCTGCTGTTCTGTCCCTTTGTCAGGTGAGGTGAAGAACCCGGAGCACTTCAAGTACGGAGAGGAGACCATGCAAGCCTGGAAGGAGGGTCGACTCAGTGATGACATCATAGCTGAGCAGCGGAAAGTGGAGGCGGCGGAGCTCGTCATCTTCCAGGTCAGAGGCCAAACACTCTCCCCCCTCTCTTTCTTCCCCCTCTCTCTCTACCCTCTCTCTCTTTCCCCTCTCTCTCCCCTCTTCCTCTTCCCCTCTCTCTTCCTCTTCCCCCTCTCTCTTCCCCTTCCCCCTCTCTCTTCCTCTCCCCCCCCTCTCTCTTCCCTTTCTTCCCCCTCTCTCTCATTCTTCCCCCTCTCTCTTCTCTCTCTCTTCCCCCCTCTCTCTCTCTTCTCTCTCTCTTCCCCCCCTCTCTCTTCCCCCTCTCTCCTCTTCTCTCTCTCTTTCCCACTCTCTCTTCTCTTCTCTTCCCCCCTCTTTTTCCCCCCTCTCTCCTCTCTTCTCTCTCTCTTCCCACTCTCTCTCTTCTCTCTCTCTTCCCCCCCTCTCTTCTCTCTCTCTTCCCCTCTCTCTCTTCTCTCTCTTCCCTCCTCTCTCTCTCTTCTACATTTACATTACATTTAAGTCATTTAGCAGACGCTCTTATCCAAAGCGACTTACAAATTGGTGCATTCACCTTATGATATCCAGTGGAACAACCACTTTACAATAGTGCATCTAAATCTTTTAAGGGGGGGGGGGGGGTTAGAAGGATTACTTTATCCTATCCCAGGTATTCCTTAAAGAGGTGGGGTTTCAGGTGTCTCCGGAAGGTGGTGATTGACTCCGCTGTCCTGGCGTCGTGAGGGGGCTTGTTCCACCATTGGGGTGCCAGAGCAGCGAACAGTTTGGACTGGGCTGAGCGGGAACTGTGCTTCCTCAGAGGTAGGGGGGCCAGCAGGCCAGCGGTGGATGAACGCAGTGCCCTTGTTTGGGTGTAGGGCCTGATCAGAGCCTGAAGGTATGGAGGTGCCGTTCCCCTCACAGCTCCGTAGGCAAGCACCATGGTCTTGTAGCGGATGCGAGCTTCAACTGGAAGCCAGTGGAGAGAGCGGAGGAGCGGGGTGACGTGAGAGAACTTGGGAAGGTTGAACACCAGACGGGCTGCGGCGTTCTGGATGAGTTGTAGGGGTTTAATGGAACAGGCAGGGAGCCCAGCCAACAGCGAGTTGCAGTAATCCAGACGGGAGATGACAAGTGCCTGGATTAGGACCTGCGCCGCTTCCTGTGTGAGGCAGGGTCGTACTCTGCGAATGTTGTAGAGCATGAACCTACAGGATCGGGTCACCGCCTGATGTTAGTGGAGAACGACAGGGTGTTGTCCAGGGTCACGCCAAGGTTCTTAGCACTCTGGGAGGAGGACACAATGGAGTTGTCAACCGTGATGGCGAGATCATGGAACGGGCAGTCCTTCCCCGGGAGGAAGAGCAGCTCCGTCTTGCCGAGGTTCAGCTTGAGGTGGTGAGCCGTCATCCACACTGATATGTCTGCCAGACATGCAGAGATGCGATTCGCCACCTGGTTATCAGAAGGGGGAAAGGAGAAGATTCCCCCCCTCTCTCTCTCTTCTCTCTCTCTTCCCCCCTCTCTCTCTCTCTCTCTCTCTCTCTCTCTCTTCCCCCCTCTCTCTCTCTCTCTCTCTCTCTCCCTCTCTTCCCCCCTCTCTCTCTCTCTCTTTGTCTCTCTCCCTCTCTTCCCCCCCCTCTCTCTTTTTGTCTCACCTCCCCTCCCCCCACCTCTCTTTCTGTCTTTGACTGTGCCTTGCTGAGTTTAAATTCTCTACCTTTCTCCCCAAAGTATTTAAGCCTACACTCCCCATCATAGTTTAAAAATCATTGGATTGGTGTAGATGAAGTGTCAACCATCTCTCTCTCCCCATCAGTTCCCTATGTACTGTTCAGCGTTCCAGCCATCATGAAGGGCTGGATAGACAGAGTCCTGAGTCAAGGCTTTGCCTTCTCGCTGCAGAAGATGTACAGCAATGGAATATTCAAGGTTTGACCTTTTGCCCCTTCTGTTCATGTCTCTAGTTCCAGTAGCCTGTGTTAGTGTCATACCCATTGACAATGAGCAGGAAGAGTTACATTTACATTTTAGTCATTTAGCAGACGCTCTTATCCAGAGCGACTTACAGTAGTGAATGCATACATTTCATACATTTTTTTCTCCATACTGGTCCCCTGTGGGAATCGAACCCACAACCCTGGCGTTGCAAACACCATGCTCTACCAACTGAGCCACACGACAGTAATGGGCCGAATCAGGAGGATTTGATGTAAATGCAATGCTCCCACCTAATCCAGTCCCCACTTGTGACTGAAAACAAGGGTAGAGATGCCAATTGAAAAGCTCTCTGTTAAAAACATAGATAGCTGGCTATATGACATAAAATGCTGTGTAAAATAGCTATAAGTCTATAAAGGTGCATTAACTGTAACGCTATCAGTCACTAGTGGAAACATTTACAACTGAAATTAAGTTACGTTATCTTTGTTTATGTATTTTACCTCAGACAATCTGGTAGTAAGTTTGCTAGCTAGAACTCCTAGCAGTTTATGCTAACTAGCTAGCTGGCTAGTATTTACTGCTAGTGAAGTTGCTAGCTAGCTAGTTAGCATAAACTAGCGCTAACTGGGCTAGTCATTGTCTAAATGACAGGTAGAAACGCAGTCATAACCATAAAGGGGTAACTAGCCCCCAACACACTCAACCACCATGTTATTACTTTAGTACTTTACAAAACAATTATCAACATTGTTCTCTCTAATCAAGTGGATTATTTAAGGCTTTCCTATGTATTTATATATATATAAACAAATAGAGATCTAACTTCATTGGAATATATCTACAACTTTTTCAACATTTCAAAAAATTGGATCAATTTACCACAATTGTTTTGTTGAATTATCTCAAATTGTGATGACATAGAGGACATTTTTGTTGTTCAGCAAGAACAGTGACAGCCAGGGAAAGTGTTGCGAAAATAACAGCTGCTCAATAGGGCCTTCATAAGTAGACTTGGGTGTTTCAGGGCTGGATCAGAAGCCTGCATGATGGACACCCAGGGGCTCTCTAGATGACATGTGACTAGTGCAGATCCTACTTTGTGGGGAGTTAAGTGCCTTGATAAAAGGCACAACGACAGGAGATGGTAGGCCTATGGGATCAGACACAGAAGCCTTCCAGTGTCAATAATGCTTACTTTTTCATGTAGTCTAAATAGTAGCCATGAAAGGTGGTTAAGTCATGGAGAAGTCATGGAAAAAGTGAATAAACCCTTCACAGTGAATAATCAGAGGTCTCTTTAGCATAACGTCATTTGTAAATTTCGGTAAATATAGTCTAATGGAAAAAGACAGCTGCTGCACTTCTTTCATCCCAAGTCAAGCATTGATTAACATTTATATTTTTAAAAAAAAGTCTGATTTCGTAACCTAGTACATCCGATAATAAGCACAGAGCTCTGTTGACCGAGCGGTGCCGGTTTCTCGCAGTGACGTTTGAGTATTTTACATGTTGTGGCAAAGTTGTTTCCGCGGATCACAAGAAGCCAAATGGACACAAAACTAAATTAAATGTAAAAGGCTTTGAAAATTAAAAAGCTTGTGGCTCCGTTGACATTTCACAGAGATAATATTGAATTTTGTGACAATCGTCAAAAACTAACAGGAATTTTGCATTAATGTGAAAAGGGTATACTAAAATATAAAAATCTACATGTCATGTCTCAAAATTGATATCTATTGAACCTCTATATTAATTTTATGTCCTCCGGATTGGAGAAGAAAGATGACAAGTTAAATGCTGAGTCTTTCAGTTAGACTTAATTCTCTAACAGCGTCCAGTCTAGCTGACGTAATGCTATTCTCTAACAGCATCCAGTCTAGCTGACTAATGCTATTCTCTAACAGCGTCCAGTCTAGCTGACGTAATGCTATTCTCTAACAGTGTCCAGTCCTAGCTGACGTAATGCTGTCTCTAACTGCGTCCAGTCTAGCTGACGTAATGCTGTTCTCTAACTGCGTCCAGGTCTAGCTGACGTAATGCTATTCTCTAACAGCGTCCAGTCTAGCTGACGTAATGCTGTTCTCTACTGCGTCCAGTCTAGCTGACGTAATGCTATTCTCTAACGGCGTCCAGTCTAGCTGACGTAATGCTATTCTCTAACGGCGTCCAGTCTAGCTGACGTAATGCTATCTCTAACAGCGTCCAGTCTAGCTGACGTAATGCTGTTCTCTAACTGCGTCCAGTCTAGCTGACGTAATGCTATTCTCTAACAGCGTCCAGTCTAGCTGACGTAATGCTATTCTCTAACAGCGTCCAGTCTAGCTGACGTAATGCTATTCTCTAACGGCGTCCAGTCTAGCTGACGTAATGCTATTCTCTAACGGCGTCCAGTCTAGCTAACGTAATGCTATTCTCTAACAGCGTCCAGTCTAGCTGACGTAATGCTGTTCTCTAACAGTGTCCAGTCTAGCTGACGTAATGCTATTCTCTAACAGCGTCCAGTCTAGCTGACGTAATGCTATTCTCTAACAGCGTCCAGTCTAGCTGACGTAATGCTGTTCTCTAACTGCGTCCATCTAGCTGACGTAATGCTATTCTCTAACAGCGTCCAGTCTAGCTGACGTAATGCTATTCTCTACATCGTCCAGTCTAGCTGACGTAATGCTATTCTCTAAACAGCGCCAGTCTACGACGTAATGCTTCTCTAACGGCGTCCATTCTAGCTGACGTAATGCTATTCTCTAAACGGAGTCCAGTCTAGCTAACGTAATGCTATTCTCTAACAGCGTCCAGTCTAGCTGACGTAATGCTGTTCTCTAACAGTGTCCAGTCTAGCTGACGTACATGCTATTCTCTAACAGCGTCCAGTCTAGCTGACGTAATGCTATTCTCTAACAGCGTCCAGTCTAGCTGACGTAATGCTGTTCTCTAACTGCGTCCAGTCTAGCTGACGTAATGCTATTCTCTAACTGCGTTCAGTCTAGCTGACGTAATGCTATTCTCTAACGGCGTCCAGTCTAGCTGACGTAATGCTAGTTCTCTAACAGCGTCCAGTCTAGCTGACGTAATGCTGTTCTCTAACAGTGTCCAGTAAGCTGACGTAATGCTATTCTCTAACTGCGTCAGTCTAGCTGACGTAATGCTATTCTCTAACAGCGTCAGTAAGCTGACGTAATGCTATTCTCCTAACAGCGTCCAGTCTAGCTGACGTAATGCTATTCTCTAACTGCGTCCAGTCTAGCTGACGTAATGCTATTCTCTAACTGCGTCCAGTCTAGCTGACATAATGCTATTCTCTAACGGCGTCCAGTCTAGCTGACGTAATGCTATTCTCTAACAGCGTCCAGTCTAGCTGACGTAATGCTATTCTCTAACAGCGTCCAGTCTAGCTGACGTAATGCTATTCTCTAACAGCGTCCAGTAAGCTGACGTAATGCTATTCTCTAACAGCGTCCAGTCCTAGCTGACGTAATGCTATTCTCTAACAGCGTCCAGTCTAGCTGACGTAATGCTGTTCTCTAACAGTGTCCAGTCTAGCTGACGTAATGCTATTCTCTAACAGCGTCCAGTCTAGCTGACGTAATGCTATTCTCTAACAGCGTCCAGTCTAGCTGACGTAATGCTGTTCTCTAACTGCGTCCAGTCTAGCTGACGTAATGCTATTCTCTAACTGCGTTCAGTCTAGCTGACTGCTATTCTCTAACGGCGTCCAGTCTAGCTGACGTAATGCTATTCTCTAACAGCGTCCAGTCTAGCTGACGTAATGCTGTTCTCTAACAGTGTCCAGTAAGCTGACGTAATGCTATTCTCTAACTGCGTCCAGTCTAGCTGACGTAATGCTATTCTCTAACAGCGTCCAGTAAGCTGACGTAATGCTATTCTCTAACAGCGTCCAGTCTAGCTGACGTAATGCTATTCTCTAACTGCGTCCAGTCTAGCTGACGTAATGCTATTCTCTAACTGCGTCCAGTCTAGCTGACATAATGCTATTCTCTAACGGCGTCCAGTCTAGCTGACGTAATGCTATTCTCTAACAGCGTCCAGTAAGCTGACGTAATGCTATTCTCTAACAGCGTCCAGTCTAGCTGACGTAATGCTATTCTCTAACAGCGTCCAGTAAGCTGACGTAATGCTATTCTCTAACAGCGTCCAGTCTAGCTGACGTAATGCTATTCTCTAACAGCGTCCAGTCTAGCTGACGTAATGCTATTCTCTAACAGCGTCCAGTCTAGCTGACGCAATTCTATTTTCCTGATTTTTCACCACTTTTTTTTCTCTGCCCTCCATTGATTTAATCACGCTGATTTTGGCCATCCTACATGAGTAAAAAAACATCACATTTTGAACAAATTATGATAGAGACATGAGGTTGGACCATTGGTTTTGTTTGAGCAGTACCTACACAATTAATATACTATTTTACCCATTGGTCAAAAGATGTGTTTTTGTTTGGACACCCTACATAATATCTACCGTATGAAATGACACACTGCTCTCATTCAGTTCAGGCTATATGCTTCTAGGTTAAGGGTAAGTTGTGTTTTTGGTGGAATGAATAAGGCCTGTGTTTGTTGGAGTTACACTTCATACTGTTTGTCATTTTGCAGGACAAGAAAGCCATGTTGTCGTTCACCACTGGATCTATGCAGACTATGTACCGCCCTGACGGCCTCAACGGAGACATTAATGTCACACTGTGGCCCCTACAGGTAACCAGGAAGACAGCCGGGGGAAAGAGTTAAGATGTGACGCAA